>NC_142013.1:44738908-44890526 GCF_049901735.1 Notechis scutatus
CATATTAGGACATTGTCTTCTGCAATTTCCCCTCAGCTCATTTAAAGTGAGCCAACAGAAAATTAAACTAGAATAGATTTTTCTGCTAATACCTATTAGATGTGTTTTGACTTGGAACTGGAAGATGGTTTGACAATTCCTCATTTTACATGAAAATAGTATCTTCATAACATCACCAACTGACAGGCAAAATATCTGTCAATTACTGCAGAACTTATCCCAGTCCCTTCATCTGCCATTTCTCTCAGCCTTAGGATCAGATTTCTATATTGGAAAAGGTAGCAGGCAAGGAACAGACAAAGCTTTTTATCTATCAGTTCTCCCCATGGATGCGTGACTCAGAGACATGGATCAGTATGAACATTTGGCAATCCAAAAACAGGTGATATCATGCAAACTACCTCTCATACTTTCTTTTCATTTTATAACAAAAACCCTGTATGTCAGTTATAAGTTGCTTCTGAATATAAGTTTATTATTTTGCCAGTAAAGTGTTACATTTTTTTGAACTGAAGCATATGAAATATCTGATAAGTGCAATGGACGGCTCTTTTAGAGGTCTCTTTTTTGCTTTAATATACAGTGCCCTTCTCTGTTCTGTAAGTTAGTAGGCTGTTTTTAAACTCTGCTTAATGCTCAGAGCATTTAAACCCATGTTCAAGAGCAGGTTGATCCAATGGCTGACAGATGCTGTAAGGCTAGGTGGATCATAATATGAAGTGGCAGAGGGAACGCTTCACCTCAGAATCTGCCCACACTATTGCTGAAGGCTGCTGGGCTGATGCAACGACTTCAATCTTCCCACTGCCCAAAGGAGAATGGCTTTGAAGAACAGTGCCAAAAGTGAGAAAGTACATCTGAAAATGTGAGCTGAATCTACTGAACAGTACCAGCAGTATAATGTTCAGCTAGATTGAATTTAAGATGAACATTTGTAAACATGCAGACTAAAACTGCTACCTTACTGCTGCTGTGGGAAAAATGCTACTTCTCTCTCTCTCTCTCTTCCTACAATCTACTTTCAATACCCTCACATAGGGACTTTTCAGAAAAATGATAATGCTTGGTAAACATATGTATTGTCATAAGATGCAAGCATTCAAAGGCCTTTTGTAATTCTTAATAAAACATTCATTTCTTTTAATTGAACCATCTATACTTTTTTCTTGTATTTTAGTTCCTTTGTCTACATTAATTTAGCTCCAACTCTTGCTTATAGCTTTCTGTAAGTTCTTTGATTTTGACTAGATGGGAGAGGGAATGAGTGAGTAAGTTTTCAAATTCCAACTATTAATGAGAAAATACAAAGTATTTTAAAATGAATTGAAATTTGAAGTATAACTTAAACTTTATCATTTTCATCCATTTTCCTTAAATAGCCCAGTAAGTGCTAGAAATAAAATAAGCTAAAGTGATCTCTGCCTTCCAAGGAGGAATTGAATAGCATTGTTATCTGATTCACACTTGGAGGGAATTTTTTCTTCTTCCTATTTTATTTGCTATATACTTTGAAAGGGTTTTGGAAGAAAATCTTTTAATTAATGCAGCTATTCAGGCCATGGATTCCAGCTGTTCTTTGTCTTGCCTTTTGCAGAAATGGAAATATAAACTGTTGAAACAGGCAGCATGTTATTGATGTGACTTTTTTATTTTTTTCAAGATAAAGAGATAGGAGATCACTGTCCCTTTATTTTCATGTAAACTTTTTTTCTGTAAACTTTACTTTTACAGTTCTAAAAAACCACAGGTCATGGCTTCAAGTAACAAAAAACATAAAATGTGTGTGTGTGTGTGTGTGTGTGTGTATAAAAACCACACACACACACACACACACACACAAACTTCTCTAACACAAAGATTTAGACATAAACTATATCTGTATACAACTACTTCATAAATAACAGGTAACTTCAAGCTTCAATCCACTGAGCTCTTTGAGCCACACATTTACATCATCATGTTAATACATACTTGACATCAATAGTAAAGGAATAAACTTTCAAGAAATACATCACAGTCTAACACTTAGTATAGCAGCCTTGAATGCCTTGGAAAAGACCTTCAAATATAAACGTAATGTGTTTACACCTACGAAGACCAGAATTATGCAAACCATAGTATTCCCTGTAATACTTTATGGAAGCAAAAGCTGTGCTTTAAAGAAGCAGGATAAGAAGAATATTGACACATTTGAAATCTCAAGTTTCTGACAATACTAAAGACAATTCAGAAAACAAACCAATGGATCATTGAACAATTTAATCAAGAGTTTCACTCAAGACACAAATGAGCAGTCTTAATTTATCTGATTGTAGACATGTTATGCGAAGACCCAGCTTTGCAAGAGACTCTAATGCTAGGAAATGTAGAAGGAAAGAGAAGAAGAAGGTGTACCTATGGGAAACTTGAAGGAAAGGTTAGAGATAGATTATCATGGAGAAGATCTATGTGGCCATTAGGAGTTCAGAATGATTTAGAAGAACATAATAAATCAATCCAATATTGAAGAACTAGACTCTTAGTAGTAGAAATGGCATGAAGAGGGAGAAGGCGGAGCTACGTTGCAGTGATACAGCTGCAATTTCGGGGTTCCGAGATTGCAGCTGATATCTTCACCCCTGGTCGGTCCTAACGGACCTAAACCGTCCCGTAGAGATGGTGATCGTGAAGGGCATACTCTGTGGATCCCAGGGACATCGCAAAGTCCCTGGTTGATCCGGGAGAAGTCCTTTTGCCGGCGGCGGAGAGGCAGCCCCCATAGCTGCTGAAGTCGGGACAGCTCCGGAAAGGAAGAGGCTGAAAGTGAAAGTGTGTCGGCTGGGTGAGAACTCTCTTTTTTTTTGCTAACTTGCTGAGACTTGAAAGGACACTCCGAATATGAGAAGAAACCTGTGAGATTTTTTGACAAAACTGTATGAGCGGCGCTTTTTAAAGGGACGTCAAATTGAGGCTTGGGTTTTTTTTTCTTTCTCTTACTTTTTTCTTTTTACTGGACTTTAGCGTGATTTTGCAGTTAACCGGACTGAATTTTCTCTCATATATATATTTATTTCTTATGCTTCTTTTTGATTTTTTAATTTTCTTTTAGGCTAGAGGCTCCCTTTGGTTATTTTTCTTTTCTTTTCTTTATATATATATATATATATGTAAATTTTATTTTTTTTTGCTCAACTTAAACTATGTTTTTCTGGCGGGGGGAGGGGAGAAAGTGTATTAAGAAATTTTGTAACTGCCAACTAGAGGCTTGAAAATATTTTATCTGAATTGGAGAGAACTGTGAAAGACTCCTTCTCAAGGACATTTTAATTTGATAAGATAGAGGGAAGAGCGCAGCAGAATATTATTACAGGTGCTCTTCTGGACTTTTATCAACATCTTAACACTTGAGGCTTGGCTTTGAAGCTTGTGGAGAAGAGAGTCATAACAAGAGCCTTGGATAACTAAACAAAGTGCAGTGTGTTTTCTTATCTCTTTTCAGTTGTGTTACCCCTCCTTACCAGCTTCTCTGTAAATTTTAATTTTAGTAATATTCTTATTTTTGCTTTTTATTTTAAAGGGAAAGCCTCAGAATTTTTTCTTTACTTTTCTTTTCTTTTTCTTCTTTCTACTGGGATTTTTTGCGTTTTCCATCCATGTTTTTGGACCATTCTGCTTTTTCTTTTTTATTATTGAGATTTCCCAACTGGATTAAGGTGTGAAGAACCTGAAGGAGTTTTTTTCCTTTCTTTTGTTCTTTTTTCTTTTTTTATTATTATCTTTGGGTCTTTTTCTTCTTTCTATTTTTCATTTTTTATTGTGGATTACTTCATAATTGGATTAGGGTCTAGAAGAACCTGAAGATTTTTCTTCTTCTCTTTTTCCTTTTTACCACTGGGCTTTTTACTATTGGATTTTTCCATTTTGGATTATAATTGGCTATTCTACCAGTTGGATTAAAATTTAAAAAGAATTTGACGGTCTTGAATCGTCTAAAATGAGCAGGAAACCCTTACCTTCTGGTGTTTCTACCTCTACTTCTGCCTCCCCACCAGCTGGAGGACAACGTTTAATTCAGACAATGTTGAAGCAAGATAAAGAACAAGAAAAAGTGACCTTACAGATGATTATGCAAGGAATCCAAGATCTCAAGATAAAATCAGATACTATTGAACAAAGAACAGAGAAGACTGATGAAAAAGTGGAAAATATTCAACAAATGATGGTGAAGTATGATGAGAGATTCCAAAAAATTGAAGAAGAAGGTAAACAAAGAGAGGAGAAGATTGGAAATATTGACAGCAGATTAACAGTGGTTGAACAAGATAAAAGTGGGATGCTGAGGTGGGAGATAGAGAGGTCAGAATTCTATCTCAGATTTCAAAATATAGAAGAAGAAAAAGGACAAAACTTGGCTGCGATAATGATAAAAATTTTGACGGATGCATTGGAAATTACAGAGGAAAAGATGATGGATGGAGTAGATGAGGTATACCGAGTTTTTACAAGATATGCGATGAGAAATAAATTACCAAGGGAAGTCCATATCAGATTTACCAAAAAATCCATCAAAACACAAATATTACAAGCGGTAAGAGAGAAGACGTTGAAATACAAAGGCAAAGAGATCTTGGTTTTAAAACAAATACCCAGAAGAGTGAGAGAGATGAGAAGAGAATATTGATTCCTGACCAAAATGCTATTGAAAAAGGAGGTGAATTATAGATGGCTGATTCCAGAAGGATTAATGTTTACATGGCAAGAACAGAGACATAGAATTGATTCAATTGAGAAAGCAGAACTTTTCTACGCAGAATTTTTTGGAAGGAGAGAAGAAGAGGCAGAGAAAGAGGTCTCATTAATTGAGTTTCAAGAGGAACAACTGGAGACTGAAAAAGAGGAATGCGCAGTAGGTGGACAGGTGGATATCAAGGAACAGCGTGAAGTAAGATCCACGAGAGCTGTTAGACCTAAATACAAAGCATAATTATGGAAGAAAATTTTTTGATTACAATGAATATAAATGGACTCAATTCAGCTGTTAAAAGAAGGAAAACCTTTCATAACTTAGGGAAATTAAAATTTGATATAATTTGTTTACAAGAAGTACATATTAAAAAACAACATGAACAATTGTTAGTACAGCCAAAATTAGGGAAAATATTTACTTCTTTGACTCAATGTAAGAAAAGAGGAGTGGTTCTATAAATTGATTTATACTGATGAAGATGGAAGAGTATTAATGGTGGAAATAATGGACAACAATATAAAAATACTCTTGATTGCAATTTATGCTCCGAATGATAAACAAGAAGAATTCTATAAAAAATTACATATGAAAATAACTGGACTGGACTATGTTAATATAATTATGATGGGAGACTTTAATGGAATTGTGGACAATAAACTGGACTATATAGCAACAACAACAAAGCATAATAGAAAGATTCTCCCTAAATCCTTTTTTAAAATGACAGACGAATTAACCTTAAAAGACATTTGGAGAGAAAGAAATGTTAAAACTAAACAATACACTTTCTATTCAAATAGACATTTATCATGGTCCAGATTGGATATGATTTGGATCTCAACAGAATTAATATCTAATATTCAAAAAACAAATATTGAAACAAGTACTTGGGCAGATCATAGCCCAATGACAATTAAATGGAAGGGACAAAAAAAAACATCGAGATTGACATTAAACAATACTATCTTAAAGGAAAAAGATTTTACACAATGGATGGAGAAAGAACTGGCTTTTTTCTTTAGAGAAAATAAAAAAGAAGATACCTCAATACAGAATGTTTGGGATACAATGAAGGCATATGCTAGAGGTTTGATAATAGATTATATAAGAAAAAAGAATATTAGGAAAAGGCAAGCCACTAAAGCCTTGGAAGATGAGTATAAAAGACTTGAAAAAGAACTACAGAAAATGCCACAGAAAAAGGATATTAAATTGAAATTGGATATAACTAAACATAAAATGGAATTAATAGAGAAAGAAGAATTGGCACAGAAAATCAGAAATGCTAAACAGAATTATTTTGAAGATGCAAATAAACCAGGTAGATGGCTAGCATATAAATTGAGAAAGGAGAAAGAATCAAGAAAAATATTGCAGTTAATAGATGACCAAGGCCAAGTTTGTTATGGTAATAAGGAGAAAAAGGAAATTATTCGAGACTTCTATGGGCAACTATATAAACAAGAGAATATTGATGAGGAAAAAGTCAAACAGTATCTACAGAATGCTAACCTACCTAAGATATCTAAAGAGACTGAAGAAATGCTAGAAAGCAATATAACAATGATGGAATTAACTGAAGCACTTAAGAAACAAAATAATGGGAAAGCACCAGGTCCAGATGGGCTTCTGGCAGAATTCTATAAAACATTACAAGAATCATTGAGCATTCCATTGTTAGAAGTTATGAATGAAGCTATGTCAAAGAAGATGATACCCAAAACATGGTCAGAGGCTTATATTACACTTATTCCAAAAGAAGAGGCTGATCCACTGCAAATTAAGAACTATAGACCTATTTCTTTATTAAATGCAGACTATAAAAATTTTGCTTCAATTTTAGCAGAAAGGCTTAAAAAATACTTAAATAATTTCATTCACCCAGATCAAAATGGATTTCTGCCAAAGAGACAAATTAGAGACAATATGAGAGTAATCTTGGATACTTTGGAATACTATGAGGCACATCCTGAAAAGCAAATGGCTTTGATATTCCTAGATGCTCAAAAGGCATTTGATAATGTGAACTGGAGATTTATGTTATTACTATTGGAACAGATGGGTTTTGCTAGAAAATTTATTCAAGCAATAGAAGCCATATACAATAAGCAGACAGCAAAGGTAATGATGGAGGGAGAACTTACAGACTTTATCAATATAAGAAAAGGCACAAGACAAGGATGTCCCCTATCTCCTTTGCTATTTATATTGACTTTGGAAGTGTTGAATAGAAATATTAGAGATGATAAAAGCATAAAAGGAATGAAAATTAAAAAGGAAGAATTTAAACTGCAAGCCTTTGCTGATGACTTAGCCTTTATTTTGGAAGATCCTTTAGAAACAGCTCCAAAGTTATTGGAAAAGATAGAGATATATGGTGAGGTGGCTGGTTTGAAAATAAATAAAGACAAAACAAAGATTTTGACAAAGAACATGCTACTAAGACAAAGAGAAGAACTGGCAGACTTGTTGAAAATTCAAGTTACGAATAAGGTCAAGTATTTGGGGATATACTTGACATCAAGATGTAGCACATTAAAAGAGAATAATTGTATTAAACTTAAACAACAGATAGCTTTAGATTTGAAGAAATGGGAAAATTTACATTTGTCATTAATAGGGAGAATTTCAACAATCAAGATGAATATTTTACCCAGAATCTTATTTTTGTTTCAAACAATACCAATTAGGCTCGGAAAAGACTATTTTGAAGACTTAAATAAAATTATGCTGAAGTATATATGGCAAGGTAAGAAAGCGAGAATAAAGCTAAAGCTTTTGCAAGATGCTAGAATTAGAGGAGGTTTTGGCCTGCCTAATTGGGAACTGTACTACCAAGCTGCAAATTTGATGTGGGTCAAGGAATGGATAACATTAAGAAAGACTAGATTGTTGACACTAGAAGGTCATGATTTGCTGTTGGGTTGGCACGCTTTTTTATGGTATAAGGGAACTAAAACACAGGGTTATTTTAGAAGACATTATATACAGGAGTCTTTGTGGTTAAACTGGGAGAAGATAAAAAGACAATGTTATTTGAAAATTCCAGTTTGGCTATCGACTATTGAAGCATTTTCCTATCCTATAATTTATAAGAAGGAACAAACAGTTAGATATGGGGAACTATTGGATGAAAAGGGTGAACTTAAATCGATACAAAATTTAGAGGAACAAGGTATAAAGATGAATTGGTTTTCATATGCGCAAATACATTCAAGGTATGATGAAGATTTTAAAACAGAGGGATTTTATGATAAACAGACTGATCTAGATAAGATCTTGACAGGTACTGATGACAGGTACTATTGGATGAAAAGGGTGAACTTAAATCGATACAAAATTTAGAGGAACAAGGTGATTAAAAAATTATATGGTTATTTACTGGGAATTAAGCTAGAGGAAGAACAAGTTAAAGAAACTATGATTGTTTGGGGGAAGAATTTTGGATATGGGATTGATTTAGAGAAATGGCAAAAATTATGGTCACAAAATTATAAAATGACAATGTCAACAGCTTATAAAGAAAATTTGTATAAGATGTTTTACAGGTGGCACTTTCCCCCGACGAGGATAGCAAGAATGTTCAAGAATAAATCTGAAAAAATGCTGGAAATGTCATCAGATACCTGGCTCATATTACCATATGTGGTGGACTTGTGAGGATGCTAGAAAATATTGGACTAAAATTCGCATGTGGTTGGAAAAAATGACAAAAAAACGTATAGATTTGAAACCGGAGTTTTTTTTATTGGGAATCTTACCAGATACATACAGTAAAGACTTGAAATATCTGATTGTAAATGTATTAACAGTGGCTAGGATTGTATTTGCTAAAAATTGGAAGAATGAGAAAATACCATCGCAGGAAGAAATTATTAAGAAAATATTGGAATGTGCTGAGATGTGGAAAATATTGGAATGTGCAGGATTGACATTTGAAATTAGAGAGCAAGAGGATAAACAATTTTATGAAATTTGGGATCTTTTCTATCAATGGTTGGATGACAAAATACAATAATAGAATATTTAGAATGTTAGATAGCAAGGAATATCTTTGCTTTTTCTTTCTTTTTTGTTATTTGACATCATATTTATAAAGTGTTTTTAGGATAGATCTGGTATGATTATATGATTTGTTATAGAATAAACCATTTAAAGTATTGTTATCTCATAGAGTATGAATGAATAAAATTATAGTCAAATGTTTTTGTAATAGCGATATTAGGATATATAAGTTTGGATTCACAATACGAGTTATTATGTAATATAACTGTAATTGAGACTACGAAATGAATGCACAAAACTGATGAACCAACCGACACACTGTATGTATATATGGAAGAGAGTTGATGTTTTTATGTTCTGTTTGTTTTGTTTGTTTTTAAAAAATCAGAAATGGCATGAAGAATTATTTCCATAATTTATCCAGCAATATTGACACAATATTTCAGCATCTAGAACAGCAGTTGCCAACCGGTGGGCCGCAGAGAAATCTCACCCCCAGAGCACCTCCACAAAGCAATTAATCCAGGCTGTGGAGAAACACAAGGCTGCGCCACCCACATGGCCCACGGGAACCCTCCTCACCCGTTCACTCCTTACCCAGTAAACTTGCCTGCTAAATTGCTATTTTTTCTTTTTCCAACCATCATCTATTTTGCTGTACAGGGAGATTTAGATTAGCTAGGAATCAGGAAATGGTTGGATTTTTTGCTTTCTAGCTAGTCTTTAGATCTTTGGCTCAGCACAGCCGAACCTCCCTTAGGACTGAAGGTTTGCTTGCAAACAAATTTGAGAGACTGAGCTAGCCGATGGCAGATAGATAGATCACTGAATGATTCTGTGAGCAACTCAATCTGCCTGTTTTGCCTGATTTTGGGTAAAAGTTGCTCTTTTTTAAAAATAAAAAAATTCAATATTTACATGCATGGTGTGTTGTGAGTTAATTTTGTGAGTTTGCTTGCTAGCAAATTTTATGAGTTTGCTTGCAAGCAAATTTTATGTGACAGACTGAGCTAGCCAATGGCAGATAGATAGATCTCGGAATGAATCTGTGATTCTGTGAGCAACTCAATCTGCCTGCTTTGCCTGATTTTGGGTAAGAGTTGCTCTTTTTTATAAAAAAATAATAATATTTATATAAATATTTATAATATTTACATACAAGCCATGCCCAGCCAGTCACATGATTACCAAGCCACACCCACAAATTAGGCCATGCCCACAGAACCGGTTAGTGGTCCCTGGGATCTAAAATTATGAGTTTGGTGGTCCCTGAGGTCCAAAAGGTTGGCGACCCCGATCTAGAATACAGTCATCTGAAAATATTAAATATTGTCTCAGAGTTGAAATAATACACACAATTCCTTCTTTCATGAACACTGTAACTTTAGGCGAGTTAAAGAAAACTCTTATATTTCTCTCTACCAATCCAAACTTTTCTATATAAATGCAATGGTGTGCAAAATATGTAAAATATTTTTGTCAAATAACAGTACTCTGAGATCTAATGAAATTTTTGATATTGGTATTAAACAGTTTCCCATTGTTTAAACAAAATGGAGATCTCCATTTCCTTATTCCAGTCATTCTTTAAAAATTTTCATACTAATTTGCTTTACCAAAAACATTAAGATAGGAATGATAAGATACATAATTCTCCTGAAGATAGACATTTATAATTTTTAAGAGTTAACTTTCTTATGTAGTAAACATGAAAACTTATCTGAACTAACTAAGATGAAGATACCAAGGACTGAAGTTACCTAAAATTGACCTTATGCAATTAGATTCTTTTAATTGTAAGTAGCTTGTTTCATTATAGAAGAGATTTTTTTAAAAAATGATTTTGAATATGAGAAATTTTAAAATACTGGATGGCTTTCCTGAAAATGATATTACACACAAACAAACACACACACAAACACACACACAACATTTTATGTTCCTCACCTTATAAATCTTATATTAATTATACTGAAATCTGGTAAAGATCACAATCATCCTATTGCATTGATTGATGTAATTTTAAAAATTGTAACTGTTGCTTTAGCTAATAGATTTTAACAAATGATTTCTTCAGTGGTCATAATGAATTGTCAAGAGGTTTTCTAAAGATAGACAAAGATCATATACTGATGGAAGCAAATTTCACTGATTTGAACAACCACACTAGCAAACAAACCAAAACCATAGGGACCACTCTATCACCTGATGAAGGAAAAAAATCCTTTGATACCATTGAGAGATTTTTCACACACACACACACACACACAGAGAGAGAGAGAGAGAGTTTGTCCAAATTCTCTAGGAGACCTCCAAATCTTAGGAAAGGTAATTGTCTTTTTTCATCTACTTTTTCATTTTAAGATGCTCACTTTCTTTTTCGATTTTCAATATTGCTTTAATATTGTCCTCAAGAAACAATAGCCCAGCTACTTGAATGGGCCCTTGATGAGCATTCAAAGTTTTGACCGACATTCCAAAATTACAAAGGACCCTGTTTCAAAGTTACAAGAGATCCAGTGCCCTCATGGTCATTCACCCTTACTGCAGACCACAGAGACAGTCCCCACCTTTCTTCTCCCCTTCTCCCCTAGTGGAACCTTGCAGCAGTTGGGTCTGCTCTAGAGGTGGTATTCAGCAGGTTCTGACCAGTTCTGGAGAACCGGTAGCGGAAATACTGAGTAGTTCGGAGAACAGGCAAATACCACCTCTGACTGGAGATTTTACAGTATCCTTCCCCTGCCACGCCCACCAAGCCACGCCCACAGAACCAGTATTAAAAAAAATTGAATCCCACCACTGGTCTGCTCCCCATGCCTGGAGGTAGCTACCATTTTCAGCACCTTGACAATTCCTTATGGAAATGGTGGGTGCTTTTTGAGCTTTCTGTCTCATTAACTGGCCATCAAGTAGCTGGCCAGGGGAGGCTCCAAGCCTATCCTGGTTCTTGCAAGGTTTTAGGAAACCAGCCCCTCTCTGCCTGTAAAGATAACAGCTTCAGGACGAGCTTCCCAAAACCTTTCCCTTGCTTTAATTTCCACCCTGCCCCAGAAAGCGGCAATTCTTCAATTAAAAACAAAAAAGCTGGGAGGGTCTGGCTTGTTGATCTCTCTCCCCTCCTCCAATTAGTTGCAAAAATTAAACTTCCCACCTCTTTTCTCCAATCTCTTATCTCTTTTAAAAACCTTATCTTGATTCCAGGCTGAAGAGTAGAGGAACAGAAGCAAGCAAAGAAATAACATCTTGTATAAAATAGTCATATTTTAGATGAAGTTTACGAATACGCAACTGTTATTTTGCAGCGACAGTATACATATTAAGCACTTGGCATATTTCCCTTGATACTATTCTATTTTATTGAGTTGTAAAGGATAAATTGATTTAATAGCTTTTTCCCCATTTACAGAACAAAAGCAATAATTGTTATTTAGATGCAGTATTATGTATTGTCAATTTCATTTAAAAATGCATTGATATTTTCAAAAATACTTGGGACATAATTCTTTGGAGTCATCCACAGTTTAGAAATGAATGTGTACATAATGTGCCAGAAATTAATATACCATAATTTAAATAAATTTTAAAAGAAAAGCAACAGCTTAAAAATAAGATTTATTTTTTCCTTTGGGGAGGGGATGTTGACAATTGTTTTGAAGTCCTGGTTTGACTTCTGAAATGGGGAACTAGCCTGTGAAATTTATGTGCTTGCTTTTATACATGTGCATATTTATTAATTCTATATTGGTAGTCTCAGGAACAAACATCAAAAAAGCAAGGAAAATGGTTGTCATGATTTTAGAAAAAAGTACAGGTTAAACATGACTGAGCACAAGTCAGAAATCAAATTAAATTATATGGAGAGGGTATGAAATTAATTTTCTTTTTTACCTTCTTTGACTTTGCTGCCTGAAATTGGGCAGCAAAGATGAGCAAGTGTCAAGACATTTTTTTTCCTGCTTCATTGATGGGAAATGGGCTTGCAAGACATTTTGCAGACAAAATTGTTTATACATGTTCTAACTTAAATGTCTGGAATTTTTAGTCTAGTGCCCCATTTCTACTATAATTAAGGTTAACTAAATAATTTATTTCCCATAAAGGTGCTGTTTATTTATATAATTATCTCCAAAATCCTCACTGCAAAAATCTAAATTCCAAATTTGTCTGGGTCCTTAATCTATATACTGTATATAAAAGCGAAATACCACTCACACATCATCACAAAATCTCCAGAACTACAAATTTGAAATTTGGCATGTATGTTCCTCTTGGCTTCTAGGTGCTCACTAAGAAATGAGTTTTTGAAATGACCATCAGAGCATTAGTATTTTGTATATTATTATTAACACGCTCTGATGCTAAGGAGTTCTACTCCCTCTCCCCACCTTCCAAATGCAAAACGCAAGCAGAAGAGAGGAGTTTCAGCTTTGGTACAGAACAGTTCAGCTAAGCCACACCCAGGCTCCTTGCTGTTTCCTTGCATGCACAGCTGCTGCTTCAGTTTCCAAACAGCCCTCAACTCTCTCACACACACTGACAGGATGCCAGCCAAATGATGGGTGCTGGCAGAGGCCCAATTTCCCCGCTTATTTTCCTCCCCAAAAACTAAGCCCGATCACATAATTTCATAGTGAAGCACTGGTATAGCACTAGTTCATTTATAACTTTCTTGGATTAAAGTCTTACTTAGCCATTTGCTTTATATTCTTTAAATTCTTCAGCTTAGTTGTTTTTTCTTTTAATCTGAAGCAAAGATAAACTGATCAGGAGGCTTTGAAAACTTGTTTTGAAGATATCTATTGATCTTAAGACAGCTCAATAGGTAATTTCCAGAAGTGATTATAAAGTAAGGTTAGCCAGTTTCCTTCAAAATGGCTGAGAGTGTGATGGCTTTTCTTTGTGACTTTTCTGTGTCCCAGCATTTAAACCCATGGAAATCCATTACCTTGTGATGCCCTCATGAGGAACAGTTGTCTGAAGTAAGTGAGGAGTGGAAGTCTATCCTCTCCTTACCTGAAGAGGTTCCAGTCTTCTCACTATTCATTCAGTTGTGACTACAATATCATCTCACCTAAAGTCCCACTTACACAAGATTATAAGGAAAGGAACAATCATACCAAAGTAAATAAAGCATCTTGATATGATCATGCACAGTAGGAAGTATAGCCAAAGGAATGCCTGTCATTTATTTGGGTAATACAAAGAGGTAAATTTCAAAGGCTATATTTCAAAACTGTGATTCCACTGCAAAATGGAATATAGCAGCCACCATCACCACCTCATTTGCAGCATCACTTGTTTAACTAGTTGCTTTATAGTATGTGACCATCTGATACATACTATAAATATATGCTTCCCTAATGTATTGTGAAGAAGCTTCTATATGATCTCCTAGTATCTTTTCCCCTCTAAGTTTTAACAATAAATCCACCACCTATATTTATTACTATGCATAATCAAGCTCACTTTCCTGGTTCCTTGGAAAAGATGCTATGCTTCTTAGTCTTTTCCAAAGCAGTTGGACAGTTTGCCAGTATTTCATGAAGTTCCATTGTTCCCTTTGGTATATACAAAAGCTTTGTCTTATTTATTACTAATCATCACCTAAATATGACCATTTAATCCGTTTAGTCTGCTTAACAAATTAATCAGACAATAATACCAAAAGCAGAATGTCTTAAATACTTTGTTATTTATTAATTTTGAAATTCAAATATTCCAACTTGGCTTTATTGCTTCATGAAGCCTGGCATTATGAGCTGTCTATGAAAAATATAAATCTAAATCACCTTTGGAGAGTTTTTTCCAATGTGGTTTCATTAGTTACTATCTTTATAATGTAGCAATTGAATGATTAGCCAGCTTTATTTCTATCTTTAATCCTCATGAATGTGAATCTTTGTCACATACTGAGTATAGACTCATTTAATATTCATATATGTTACAGGTTTGAAAGAAAATTGTTTTACTAAATTACTCTCACTGTTTTATTGAGCTACTTGAAAGACTAGGAAAATCTGTAGTGCAAAAAGATAATGATACCAGTTTAGATTCATGCTGTGGTATTAAATAAAATAGGTTTTACTATTTAATTCTTAAAAGTCAATCTCACAGGTATTTTTCAGCTACCATACTTAAAATTGTCTTACTTAGAGATCTACAAAAGATGGCTACTAATATGCCTTTGTTATAGCCCTGAAAGAACAATGAATGTTTAAATTTGCAATTTTCAACTGAGCATTTCTTTTCTATAAAAATAAATAATAATAAATATTAAAGATTATGAAATGCTAGTACCGTCACTTCCATGGATTTCATGACAACACACTACCATATCTGACTATTATATTCAAATTAGAGAAACTAGTCATAGGAAGCATGATCTTTAAAAAATAAATTTTACAAAAAGCAGAGGAACTCTGGAAAAGATGAGATAGTGGTATGTTAAGTCAGTAATTCTGTGAACTGTGTCAGATCAATGTTTGGCTTTGCAATCTTAACACCAACTGTGACATGGCATTTCCCCTCTCAGTTCAGATTCAAGAGGACTCAGAAATCTTGTCCCATTGGATGTGTCTGACCATTCTGCTTTTTAGTATTCAACTCTCTTATTAGCATTCAAAGCCATAACAGGCATTTACTTGTTATTAAGAGGAAAGTGTCTTGTTTTTTAAACAGATTATTTACTTCAAAGCATAGGAAAGCCTTATATATTTCCCAGGCAAGCCACAAATTTTAATTTACCTTCTGCTATTGTGCTTTGGAATTCAGATTCCAGAGAACAAAATGCAAACATCCACCAAAGAAAAACACTTGCAGAGGAAATCGGGGTGATTTCACACCCCACTAAATTTTAAATAAAATTTGTCCTGATCAATACTTCAGCTTATATGTGCAATAAATTCATATTTGAAGCAATAGTGTACTGGCAGTGGTAGTTAAGTTATTGTTGCAGTCTCATATTTTTGATCAGCTCACATGTCTAGGTAATGCATTGGTCATTGCCCATGTAGTGGCAAACCTAATATTCTGCTTCATCTTAGCTAATGGAATAATTACCTACATTGATGCCAACTATCCTAGAGTCACTGATGATTAGTTTTTGTCTTAATAATAGCTACTAGAATAAAGTAGCTTGTGTTCAATATGATTTGATATACAGACTGTATATCAAATACAGTATTATTTATGTTTAACCATTAAGCTATGTAATTGATATGGGATATTATGGCTGTTTAATGCCAGCTTTTCTAATGAAGCTTGCTCAGCGTCTACCTTTCTGTGATCAAACTGCAATCTAAAATCACTCACCTACTTGAAGATGTCAATGGAACATGTATGGTGGAAAATTATAATAAATACAACTCATCAGAACTTGGCAGATGACATAATATTACTATTTATATTTTAATTATAAGGTAATAGATATATGATAGATATGATGGTAGATAGATAGATAGATAGATAGATAGATAGATAGATAGATAGATAGATAGATAGATAGACAGACAGACAGACATAGATTTCTCTGTTGGCAAATTTCAATCTTACTGTATGTAGAGCTATCAATATATTACTTAAATAAACTACCCATATTTCTTCAAAATATGCCAGTAGCTTTTTTCAAATTGGATGGTTATATTAATATTTGGGAAAATATATGATATATCTCTGGTCTTACATGCTATTATTACTATTAATTATATTTATATCAAAAGTTCTTAATTTTTCAATATTCCAATACTTCTGTAGCGATATTCTCTCATAATAAGTCACCAAGTTAGGGAATAAGACATGAGTTAACATAAGAATAGTCTTGAGACTGCTACATTGCATTTGTGCCTTTATTAATTAATTAATTAATTTGTGTCTCTATTAATACAGAAATTCTATTCCCTCAAATATTTTTGCAGCATTCTTTCAAAATGAAAGAAAATGAAAAAAGCATTATACTTACTTATCTAGGAAAAATTCCACAACTGTAGGGGAAAATATACATACCTTGTACCATTGTAAATAGTCAAAGGACAAAGAACTTTATTTTGGTCATTGATTAAAGTACATTGTAACTGAACTAAATTTATTTCCTATCCTTTGCAAAATCTCCTAAATTCTATGCACTAACCACAATCATCATTAAGAAGTACAGATTTAACTGATGAAAATATGCTTCTTTTAAAAGTAGAGGCAATAAATTCTGGAAGCAGTTTTATTACTTTTCCCAGCTGATTAGCTGCAGCAATTTAGTTTTTTGAAAGAGTGTAATAAAATAAAATAGATGGGTTATCAAGAGGTGAAGTCTATGGAGTAGGGGGAGAGATACACATTCAATATATGAAGATTTTAAAAAATGCAGTTGGCAAGAAAAAAAAGACATGTTATTTCCCTTTTTTATTATGTTTTCTGCCTATTAAAAAAATGAGCAATTGAAGCTCTTCAAAGAAAAAAAACTTAAAGGTGATTACCTGATAATTGCTGCCAAGAGGAAATATATCAGAATCTTTTCAGAAGTTGTAGTTATGCAAAGCAAAATAAAGCTTGATTTATTTAGCTTATAGAATTTTCATTTTTAACACTCCTATAAATATTTCTTAGTAATGCTTTGATTAAAAATAACTACTATTATTAGGGAACTGTGCTCATCTAAAGACCTTGAGAAGTTTTAACTAAGCCTTATGCAAACTAATATTTTGCAAATTCTTGCCAATACACAATGGCAGTAGTGGCTGGCATTACTGGAAGTTTAGATCAATAGATCAGAGGCTGATTTTACTGTACAAAATCACAAAAGAATCTGCTAAAGAAATTAAAGATATGTTTTTCTTTCTCCTATTTAGAAGTTGTTGCCTTTTCTGGTACAAACTTCCCTTAATTGTCAACAACTGTTTCAAATTAAAGGCATTCATTCATTCATTCATTCATTCATTTATTTATTTATTTATGGCTTCCAATCAATAATTAAAACAATATTAGAAATAAAGCAACATAAAAATTATATTAAAACCAAACATTAAAACCAAAAACCTTGCCCTATATTAAGCCACTGACATGAAGACACCTTACCCTATGCCACCCAATTCCAGACTATAACTAGTCTGCTGCATGATTCTTTGTAATTTTTTACATCTAAATACTAGTTATAATTTACCTTAAATACTGTATATTTGTCTCTAAAATCCTCCTTGTTCTTCTTAAATTAAGGGTCCTTCCCCAATATATTTATTTTCTTTGAAAACTGCTTTTTATTTATATTTATTTATTAAATTTTATGCCACTCATCTCCCCTACAAGCAATCAGTTGCTGCAAGGAATTTATGGGATATAATGAAAAATAGGTTGCCAATGCATCAAAGACCACATTTTATAATGTGCAAAATTGCTAATATTTTTGGTAGCACATTTATCTCATTTTTAATTTACATTATTTATATTGTTTATTAGAGCACATTAGTTGCTATTGTGGGATGTAAAATGCAAAATCCAATCAATCATGTCATATAGGGTAGATAGAAACAAAGGAAGAGAGGTAGTCCTGCATACAACCAGACCTATGTAAGAAAGGGTTTTATAAGTGACAAGTAGCACTTTGAATTGCACCTAGAACCTCATTTGCACCCAGAACCAATGCCATCCATTGAGCAGACATGTGTATATCTGTGTAATGTAGTATAGTCATAATTTGTCATGTTATTGCATCATGGACTATTTGTAGCTTTGATGTGGTATTCAAGGGCAGTTCCAGATTTATTTATTTATTTATTTAGTCAAGCGATTATAAGTTAACAGGTATAAGTATAAACATAGTTATTAATATATGAAATGGATACATATAAGAAAAATAAAAAGAAACAATAGGACAGGGACGGTAGGCATGTTGGTGCGTTTATGCACGTCCCCTACAGACCTCTTAGGAAAGGGGTGAGGTCAATAGTAGACAGTCTAAGGTTAAAGTTTTTGGGGTTTGGGGAATAAACCACAGAGTCAGGTAGAGTATTACAGACATTGACCACTCTGTTGCTGAAATCGTATTTCCTGAAATCAAGTTTGGTGCGATTAACATTGAGTTTTATCTATTGTTTGCTCTTGTGTTGTTATGGTTGAAGCTGAAGTATTCATTGACAGGTAGGACATTGCGATGTATGATTTTATATACTATGCTTAGATCGGAATGAAGGTGGCGTAGTTCTAGGTTTTCTAGGTCTAGAATTTCAAGTCTGGTGGCATAAGGTATTCTGCAATGAGTAGAGGAGTGGAGAACTCTTGTGAAAAATTTCTGGACTGCCTTGCAAAATCCTCTTGCATAGTGATTAAGGCAGCAGTGAATATGAAAATGGATATGCAGTTCAGGTAATGGAACAAGTTCTGTACCAGATGGTATGGTTATGACTCTATCCATAGTTAGATAAACTGAAGATAGATAAACTAGTGGTATCTATAAATTATTTATTTGATAAACTAGGGGTTCTGCAGGGCTCGGTATTCTCTTTGATCCTGTTCAACATTTATATGAAGCCGCTGGGTGAGATCATCCGTCACCATGGTCCATGGACTGAGGTATCACCAATATGCTGATGACACTCAGCTGTATGTCTCAGTCCATGGTGAGTTAAGTGTTGCTGTGTCCTCTCTTGCAGTGCCTGGAGGCTGTTAGGGACTAGATGGGGAGCAACGGGATGAAACTAAACCATTAAAAAACTGAGTGGCTTTGGGCTTGGGGTTTGTTGGCTCAAGGAGAATTACCACCTTTAGTCTTGAATGGGGTGGCACTATCCCAAACAGACCCTGTGCATAATCGAGGGGTTTTCCTGGACTCACAACTCCTGTTCAAAGAACAGGTGGCGGTCGTTGCCAGGAGGGCCTTTGCGTAACTGGGGGTTGTGCACCAGTTATGCCCTTTCCTGGATCAGCAGTCCCAACTCACAGTCATTCATGCCCTGGTCACTTCCCGTCTTGATTATTGCAGTGCACTTTACATGGGGTTACCCTGGAAGAGCATACAGAAGCTCCAATTGGTGCAAAATGCAGCAGTCCGAATGGTTTTGTGCACATGTGTCACCTCTCCTGCAGGAGCTGCATTGGTTATCAATTTGCTTCCAGGTGCAATTCAAGGTGCTGGTTGTCACCTTTAAAGCCTTTCATGGCTTGGGTCCAGGTTATCTGAGGAAACATCTCTTGCCAGTCACATCTACCCAACCTATTAGAGCGAAGAGGCAGTTCGCTTGAGATTGTGATTTTATTTCAAAACGACTGGCTTAGTTCAGTGTAATACTTGTTTTACAGCTGTCTTTCGCAGTACTCTTTTCAAACTTGGATACTGTCCTCTTTGTAAAAAAAATTACCACTTTACATGGACAGATTACCTATCTAGAATCTCTAATCTGTGCTCTCCAAGCAGAAATTATGTGCCCAATCCAGCCATCTATTGAGCTGCCGTGCTACCAGCCCCCACTACCACAAAGATCCTACAGGAAAAGGGCAGTATGGACAACCGTGGGATCTGGCAGCTGTGGACCATAAACACAAAACTTTTGCTGTGTCCCAGCATAACAGATACAATGCCCTTGCTGGTCTTAATAGGGACACTAAAGTGACAGGTCAAGGTAGTTGTGATAATGATAACTTAAGTAAGCCAGGGATCATGGTCCTAGAAGAAGAACTTACTTTGGAAAGGAGAAAATGTGAATCAGCTATTACGCATCAGTCACACAAGAAGAGCAAGGCATCCAAAAAGAGAAGCCACCTTCTGGTTGGGGACTCAATTGTAAGGGATGTAAATTTAGGAAAGGATATGGACGTTTTGAAAGAGGTCAGGTGTCTGCCAAGTGCTACTGCCAGCAGAAACAAGAAGCGTATTCTTAAGATACTCAAGAATGCCAGCAAGGACTGTGATGTTGATGCTATTATCTTGGTACAAATGATCTGTCCCAGAAGGATGTACTTTCTGTTCAGAAAGATTTCCAAAGCTTGGGGTATGAACTTAGTAATATGGACTATAGGCTTATGATTTTAAAGGTTCTACCAGTATACAAGGAACAAAAAGGGAAAGGGCAGCGTGTAGCAGAGTTTAATGTGTGGCTAAAGGAGTGGTGTAAAAGGGAAGGATTTGCTTTTATTAGTCATGATGTCTGCAGCTGGTCCAATGAAGAACTGTACAAAAGAGATGGTTTGCATCCATCAAAGAAAGGAACTGAGTTACTTGGCATTAAATTCACAGATTTCCTGGATAAACATTTAAACTGAACAGCGGGGACAGAGAATTAATGAATTCAGAACATCTCTGTCCCCAGCAACCTAAAACTAATAAGGATACCAGTGCATGCAAAATAGATGTTTGTGCAGGTAAGACTATCAACCTTGATGCCAACCAAAACCAACCATTTAATAGTGAGTGCCATACCATGTGCACTAATCAAACAGGTGGCAAAAAAGTAGGGACAGCAGGCCACAAGGGACAGAGAGCCAAAGCCACAAAGCCAAGTCTGGGGCAACGGGGACTGAAAGAGGAAGGTTGAGAATGGGGGACCCATGGAACCTGGTCAGACCAGCACAATACCACTGAGAAAGAAAAACAAGAAATCCAAGAAGAAACCAGCATGGCTACACAAAGATCTCTCTGGCAAATTGAAAGAAAAAAAAGGACAAGTACAAAAAAATGGAAAGAAGGACATACAACTAAGGCAGAATATCAGCAGATAGTCAGAATCTGCAAAGACGAAGTCAGGATAGCAAAGGTTCAGAAGAGAACAAAGACTTGCAACAAAAGTCAAAGATAATAAAAAAAAAGTTTCTTCCAACATATAAATAACAAGAAAAAAATCAAGGAAACAGTTGGTCCACTAAAGAGAGAAGATGGCAAGGAAGTAACAGGCAACAGAGAGAAAGCAGAACTGCTTAACTCATTCTTTGCCTCTGTCTTCACGCAAAAAGAAACTATAACTCAACCCACCAAAAACATAACTGTAAAAGACAAACCAGAAATAAAAGTTAAAATAAGCAAAAAAAAAATAGTAAGAGAACACCTGTCTGATCTTGATGAACACAAATCACCGGGGCCTGATGGATTACATCCCAGAGTTTTAAAGGAGCTGGCAGATGTAATCTCAGAACCACTGCACCATATATTTCAAAAATCCTGGAGCACTGGGGAACTACCAGAGGACTGGAAAAGAGCTGATGTGGTTCCCATCTTCAAAAAAGGGGGAAAAAACGGACCCAGGAAACTATAGACCAATCAGCCTAACATCAATACCCGGGAAGATACTGGAAAAGATAATAAAAAAACAGATCTGCCAACATCTAGAAACAAGTAAAGTGATAACTAGCAGTCAGCACGGGTTTGTTAAAAACAGATCATGCCAAACTAATCTTATTTCATTCTTCAACACGGGTGACTAAATTAGTAGACCAGCAAAATACTGTGGACATAATATATTTAGATTTCAGCAAGGCATTCGATAAAGTGGACCACAACCTACTTCTTAGTAAGCTAGAAAAAAGTGGAATAGATAGCACCACCACTAGATGGACTCGCAACTGGCTGGCAAACCGTACTCAACGAGTAGTCCTTAATGGGTCTAAGTCTACATGGAGTGAAATAAGCAGTGGGGTGCCACAAGGTTCCGTCTTAGGCCCGGTACTCTTCAATATCTTCATTAACGACTTAGATGAGGGAATAGAAGGGGAACTTACCAAATTTGCAGATGATACTAAGCTGGCAGGAATAGCTAACACCCAAGAAGATAGGCTCAAGAGCCAGATGGAACTTGACAGACTAGAACACTGGGTCATATCTAATTAAATGAAATTCAATATAGAGAAAAGTAAAGTCCTACACTTAGGCAGGAAAAACCAAAAGTACACATATAGACTGGGTGAAACCAGGCTTAATAGCAGTAACTGTGAGAGGGATCTTGGAGTCTTAGTGGACAACCAGCTAAATATGAGCCAGCAGTGTGCCACAGCTGCCAAAAAAGTTAATGCAATCCTAAATTGTATTAACAGACGGATACAGTCAAGATCAAGGGAAGTACTAATGCCACTCTTTAAAGGCTTAGTAAGACCACACCTAGAGTACTGCATCCAGTTTTGGTCACCACATTATAAAAAAGATGTTGAGGCTCTAGAAAAAGTACAGAGAAGAGCAACCAGGATGATTAGGGGACTGGAGGCTAAAACATACAACGAACGGTTCCAGGAACTGGGCTTGGCTAGTCTAGTAAAGAGAAGGACCAGGGGAGACATGATAGCAGCCTTCCAATATTTGAGGGGCTGCCACAGAGAGGAAGGGGTCAAGCTATTTTCTAAAGCTCCTGTAGGCCAGACAAGGAATAATGGATGGAAACTGAACAAGGAGAGATTTAACCTGGAAACAAGGAGAAACTTTCTGAAAGTGAGAACAATCAACCAATGGAACAGCTTGCCCTCAGAAGTTGTAGGAGCTCCATCAGTTGAGACTTTCAAGAAGAGATTGGACTGCCATTTGTCAGAAATGGTGTAGGGTCTCCCGCTTGGGAGAGGGGTTGGACTAGATGACCTACAAGGTCCCTTCCAACTCTATCTGTATCTGTATCTGTCTCTGTATCTGTATCTGTATCTGTATCTGTGTCTCTATCTATCTATCTATCTATCTATCTATCTATCTATCTATCTATCTATCTATCTATCTATCTATCATCTATCTATCCTTTATCTATTTTTCAACTATGAAACCAAAGCATTTTGTAACTTTCTGCCTAGATTAATGGCTTTATGTGGTTGATGAGTTGTAACAGAATTCCCTTCTACCCACTGGAGGATTATGTTCACATGTTCCCATCTGCTTTTTTGACCCTTATGCTTAAAACATTTTTCTACCATGCTAGCTAAATCTCCAGTCCCATCTGGACATTAGTTAGACATAGTAGTTTATGAATGAATGTTTTATATATATATATATATATATATATATATATATAGATGAGATTCTGCCGAAACATCGCTATAATAAAAGCACAAATATAAAGATGTGGGAAAATACCCAAAGAAACCTGTACCATACATATAAATACCAGCGAAAACATAAGAAAATACACACACACACACACACACACACACACACACACACAGAGTATGTGCATTTGTTCAATATACTGTATATATTAAAGAGTTTTAAAGAGTTTACAAAATAAGTTAATATACCTTGGGTAAATTACATAAATTAACTGTCTCTCAGGGATCAGTAACAGTTTCAAAACACATAACAAACTGTGAAATTTTCTTTCTGTATTGTTACATTTGCAGAAAAGGAAAATTCCAATCATAGCTTTGATCAGATATTTGTGAAAAAGAACCAATGAAAATTTTTCATCAAGAGATTGCTTAATCACCAATTTCTCCAGCAATCTCTGAATGCATGTCTGAGAGCTTGCAACTGTAGTAATTCTTTAGCCAGGTGCCTTACAAGCTTCCTAGATGGTTTAGGGCAATCCAGAACCAATTAATCAATGCCAAGCTACATAGTGATTTATTACTTGGTACCTTGCTCTGCATCTTATTATTTTGATTGAAATGATGACATAGGAATCATTAGAAAAAAAATGAATGAGATTGTGAAAATATTTTAGAAATCCTGTCTTGAGACTGAAACTAAATATGAATAATCATCAATATGAATTATGTTCTTACAATTTGACTAAAATAGATTTTTATCTGATGCAAGATCCTTTAAATTAGTGGTTTGTAATTTGACTTCGGTTGTCACAGTAATGAAAAACTGAAGAGGTCTACAACCAATAACACTATATCCACCAACTTGGCAAACTGAAAACAAGCAGATGATATGTTACATTAAAAAAACCAAATATGTTGGCAATAATAAGAATTTCCTAATATTAGGTTAGTAAAATAAATTATATTTATAATAAGTTCTATAATAATATATAACTTTCAGAAATAATTAATAAACTAGAGTTTACAATTTACATATTTAAAGGAAAATTGTGTAAATTGGTTTCCATATACTGCATATATAATTGAAGAGTTCATAGAATAATATAGCATATTGATATTTATTGAATCATTCTTTATCAAACACATACCTCTCTCCCTCTCTTCCTCTATCATCTGTCTGTCTATCTAGCTCTCTCTCTCGCTCTCTCTCCCTCTCTCTCCCTCTCTCTAGCTATCTATCTTCTATCTATCATCTATTATTTATCATCTGTTATCTATCTATCATCTCAGGATATGTAGGTGGCTTCAATTAGTTCATTCTAGTGGTGTACAACTCCCTAATACTTAATTGGCATTTAAACAATATGTATCAGATTTAAAAACAAAATTGTGCATGCTAACATAATATTGGTACAGTTATTTAGAAGATTAAAACCAATCACATCTCTATCCACAGATGGGATAGTTGTAGCAAATCAAACCCAATGATTTTATATAAAAGCTAGGTATTCAGTAATTTCCTGAAGAGGAGGATTTTCAAATATCAGAGCAGATATTTTTCCAAAGGGGCAGAAGAAGGAGAATTATGAAGCTAAATGTGCAGTGCCCCTGAAGATGGCACTCTCTGATCAAGGACAATATAAAAAGCCTATTCATGGGGAAATGTTGCTATGAGAAAACTAATAAACAATACTAAATAAAAATAAAGTAACCCAGTAAATAACCAGAATCATGAAGGTATTAAAGTGACAACCAGCAGCATGAATAACATCTAGAAAATAACTGGCAACTAGTGTAGTTTTTGGACTAGAGCAGGGATGGACTGCTGGGGTTTCGCAGGGGTTCAGGATAGCCCCTAGCTAAGATTCTGTGCAGTTCAGAAAAACCCCAAATCCCACTCCTGGCTGGCCCTGCCCACCCTGCCCTGCCCCTCCCAGGAATCCCCAGATGGCCCATTTTGGATGCACGGAGGCTCGGGAAGGGCAAAAAATGGGCCTCCCAAAAGTTTGGGAAGTTCGGGACCATTTCCAGCTTCCAGAGACACTCCAGAGCCCGGGGAGGGAAGAATGCCCCCCCCCCATGGTGCAAGAAGCTGACTAGGCTATGCCCACCCAGTAACTGGGCAGAGAACCCTTTTCTAAATTTTTTGAAGCCCACTCCTGGAATAGAGGCATTAAATGAGTGCATAGAAGTGCACAAATGTGAAAAAGATTGTTGTTCCTTAATTGAGAAAGCTTTATGTGTTTTGAGGCAAGATTAATGTCTCATGCTCATCATAAAATTCATGAGAAATACTTAACTGTAGCATAATCATTGTAAATAAACTTAGAAATAGACTTATGATAAAATAAACACAAATGCATCCTAGGCATAAAGATGTACCTTATCAATTAGCAGATATACAATTTTACCCTTTTTGATTTTATATACAAACCTGATATGTGATGGGCAAGAAATGGCAGCTTCATGATATCACTATAGTAAGCAGATCTGAAACTTTTCAATAATGTATTGTTGTTGCTGTTTTGAATTGGTGGGTATTTAAATAAATTCCATTAACCTCAAACTGAATAGTGGGTAGTATCAGTTGTCCATCCCTACTTTAGATATTCAATAAATCTCCAGATTTTATGACAGCATTTGCTGAGATCTTTTGAGATAGCATAAAACTTTTTGAAGCATGTGAGTTCAATGGTATTGCTGAAGTCTTAGAATGTCTCTGAGCCTGAAATTTGTCATATTATTTGTCCTTGTTTTGAGCCCTGAATTCAAACTTGTATCTTTTATTCTTTTTAAAAATTTGTTCTGATTGCACTGACACTTAATGTAATGAATCACATTAGAGGAAAAGCATGTGAATGTATCTTGTACGAGTAGTTGTTGAGCCCTGTGATAATACTATTGGTAAAGCTGTGGGGGCAAAGTAGACCTCTGAATTTGTTGCAGGGCTTGGTTCCACATAAGCATCTTTTTACTGCTGTTTTAGAAGAACGTACCACACTAACAGAGTTAGGAGTTGGGCTTATTAGCAACTTTTTAACCTATAATCCAGAAATGATATCTAGTATAAATATATAATCTCTTAATTATTGGGTATTGTTTGGAACCTTTAAGGTCCTTCTGTAACTCAGAACTTTTCCCTTGAATTTTTCTGAATTTATTTTTATTCTTACCTTTCTCTTTGTCTTAGTCTATTAAAGCCTTTTCCAAACTATTTGTGTTAACATTAGCCATGTTATCACTCAGATATTTTGTCTCTTCCAGGCAGTTATTACCCATTGAGAGGAAATTAGTTGTTATTAATGAAACAAAACTAATGACAAAAATTAAAATAAACAAAAGGGCATGTTCTAAAACAGGGCTGTCAAACTCCCGGCCCACAGGTCAGATGCCAGCCACTCCCACGCCCAGTTTAGCAAGGAGGGGAAGTCCTGATATATCACGTGATGCTGCCATGATGACATGAGTTTGACACCCCTGCTCTAAAAAGTTCTAACTCGCTTTACTTTCTGGCCCTATCTACATTTTAGAATGTCGTCCCTAGCACATTATTCAAAGGTGTAGATGCAATAATTATTTTTTTTTAAATTTACAAACTTTTGTTACAATCAATGAAAGTTTGTCTTTACATACTATTGCTACTCAATCTCCTTGCTCTAAGTGTTGAATTGTTAGCACTGTGCAATTCCTATATAGTTGTACAGGACTGTTTAAAGTCCCAATATTTTCTTATCCAGTTTATCAGATAAAAAATTAATATACTCTTGGGAAAATGTACATTAGTCATGCTACCTTATTTGTACCAATCAACCAACTATAATTATTTGTAGGACAGTAAAATCCATAATGAGAATATTTTCCAGAAATGTTCCATAAGCTTTGATGCATTAAAAATACTACCCATTTCTGTCAGAGGAAAAACTTTTTTTTTCTCTTGAAACTTCATGGTTCTCCAGCATAGACTTTAAAGAAGAAGAAGGAAGGAAAACAATGAAGTGTCTTATGATGCCACAAGAGAAACTCAGGAATATACATATATACCTAATGTCAGGACACAAGTATGACAATGTGACAATACCAAACTGTGTACTTTTTGACATCAAATTTGATCACCACAGTTAGATCTATATGCCTCTATTCTATAAAAGGTGGATTTAATTCCCAATTTTCAGTAGGGGAAATGTTAAAAATTCTACATTTTGGAGGATTAATATCTTGGGAACAGGAATTTGTGGAGAGAAAAATCTGCTACTCTGGAATAAACAATGTTTATAAGGACAGTTCATAACTGTCAGGCACTTTGAGGAAAAGATTAGGACTAAAACAATTCCAGGATTGTAAAAACATTGAAGTGCTGGTGATTTTACCAGAAGATTGTTGAAAAGGAATTGGATAGTTATGTCTACACCTTACCTTCAAGTGCATGGTATATAGAACTTTATATTCCTACGTAATAGTTTCAATTTATCCCTTATTCAGCTCATTAATAATTTCAAATAGGCATTCAAGGTTGCCAGTGTACATGGAAATTTTACAGTGAAATAGACTTGGGTACTGTCAACATCTTGGCAACACCCACCTCCAAATTTCCTGATTATATTTCTCAGTGGTTTTGTGTAGATAATAAAAAGCTTCAGAAACTGAATGGAGCTGTGACAGAAATTAGATAAGAACACCCTGGGCTATTCCTTTGATGTTTAAAAAAACAAAACTGTAACAAATATTTAAAGAAATATTTCCCAATTGCCCTTTGCTTAAAGTTTTAAAAATTGCCTTTGTGGGGATTTTACTCAGAACTCGTTGTAGGCATGGGGGAAATAACAAGATTATGGTGAAAAATTATTCTTCCATTCAGAAAAAAAGTAAGTTGTTATTTTAATTTGATACAATTTTTTGACTAGATATGCACTCTTAAGTATCCATATATCAAATGGTTCTAAGACCGTTCATACTAAATTATAGATGCATTTTTTCTTTTTATTTCAGTTTATATGGCTGCCATCTGAAATTCATGACTCTGGATGGTTAATAACAATTGAAAACTGTGTAAAAATACAGAACAATATAAAAACCTGCACTAATACAATCAACAGCCAAGGTTAAAAAAAACCAAATACCATCGGATTAACACTGCCTGCACTTGGCCACCTGTCTGTATCCTCAAGGCAGTGACAAACCATATGTTTAAAGCCTTGCAAAAAGCCAGCACATTTGGGCCTAATGCGATTTCTTGCAGAATGGGGATGGGAGTGGATGATGTTCTAAAGGCAGGCACCATGACAGAAAAATCTCTTTCTGAGCCCTGCCAGATGATGTTCCCTAATGATTGTAGGGCTGGAAAGACATAACTTGATGTGATGGGGAGACATGATCTGAGAGAGATAGTCCCTCAAATTTACTTGGAATCCATATAGTCATGTGACTAACTCATTAAGGATATGTTTGGACATAAGTAGTAATTCCTTATTTTGGAGGAAAAGTGCAGTTAATATAAGGTTCAGTTTTGCAATAGCATAACATGTAAAATATTGGTGTTACTCAGGGGTGGGATTCAAATTTCTTAACAACTGGTTCTGTGGGTGTGGCCTAATTTGTGGGTGTGGCTTGGTGGTCATGTGACTGGCTGGGCATGGCTTGCTGTTTGGGTGTGGCTTGGTGGTCACATGCCTGGCTGGGCATGGCTTGTGTGTAAATATTATAAATATTTATGTAAATATTGATTTTTTTAATACAAAAGAGCAACTTTTAAACAATGATTGCAATGGCTAGGAATTTCAGGAAGCTGCATATTCATTTATTATAACATGTATGCCACATATTCATTGGACAGGCAATTTCACTTCACTTTTTTCTTAATTATTGCAAAAAACATATTCCAGGCTCTTTATTCTGTAAAGCCATGTAATGCAAACTTTATCTTTTGTGTATGCCTTCAAGTCAATCCTGACATTTTCCTAGAAACATCCCTGCAGTTTTCTCGGCAAGATTTCAGAAATGATTTGCCACTACCTTCTTCCTAGGGCTAGTGAAACAGTGAGTGACCCACGGTCACCCAGCTGGCTTTGGGGCTAAGGTGGGACCAGGCACTAGGATAAGGTGGGACTACAATTCAGCCTCCTTGTTTCAAGCCTGATGCCTTAACCACTACATCAAAATGGCTCCTAAGGAATGTATCTGGAGCTTAAACACACAGAAAAATTTCTTAATATGAAACAACCTTTATTTATTTATTTTACTTATTTATTTTTGTCAATTGCTTACAAGATAATAGGTATAAGTAAAAACATAGTTATGAATACATGGATACATATAAGAAAAATAAAAAATAAAAGAAACAATAGGACAGGGATGGTAGGCACGTTGGTGCGCTTATGCACGTCCCCTACAGACCTCTTAGGAAAGGGGTGAAGTCAATAGTAGACAGTCTAAGGTTAAAGTTTTTGGGGTTTGGGGAAGAAACCACAGAGTCAGGTAGAGTATTCCAGACATTGACCACTCTGTTGCTGAAGTCATATTTCCTGCAATCAAGTTTGGTGCAATTAACATTGAGTTTGTATCTATCGTTTGCTCTTGTGTTGTTATGGTTGAAGCTGAAGTATTCATTGACAGGTAGGACATTGCAATGTATGATTTTATACACTATACTTAGATCGGAATGAAGGCAGCATAGTTCTAGGTTTTCTAGGTCTAGAATTTCAAGTCTGGTGGCATAAGGTATTCTGCAACGAGTAGGAGTGGAGAACTCTTGTGAAATATTTCTGGACTTTCTCAACTGTGTTAATATCAGATACGTAATGTGGGTTCCAGACTGTTGAGCTATATTCGAGTATTGGTCTAGCAAACGTTTTGTATGTTCTAGTTGGTAGTGTAATATTTCCAGAGAAAAAGCTATGTAAGATTAGGTTAACAACTCTTAAAGCCTTTTTGGCTATGTAGTTACAGTGGGCTCTAGCACTTAGATCATTAGAGATGAGTACTCCAAGATCCTTGACAGAGCTTGGATCTTCAACAAGGTCTTGACTATTCAGCCTGTATTTTATTTTCTGATTATTATTTTTTTGCCAATATGTAGGACAGAGCATTTATTTGTTGAGATTTGAAGTTGCCATTTGTTTGACCATTCTGATACATAGTCAAGGTCTTTTTGAAGGGTAGCAGTATTGTCTGTGGTATATCTCTTGATATGATCACAGAGGTCATTTATGTAGAGTAAGAAAAGAGTTGGTCCTAGAACACTGCCTTGGGGGACACCACTGTTGACAGGTACAGAATTTGCTAGCATGCTCCCAATTTTAACCATTTGTTGTCTGTTTGACAGGAATGCTTCTATCCAGTTATGCAGTTGTCTAGAGAAACTGTAAGATTTTAGTTTTAGTAGTAGTTTGTCGTGTACCACTGAATCAAAGGCTTTACAGAAGTCTATGTAGATTGCGTCTATTGCTGGTTTCTAAAATCTACTTTACATTGGATTCCACTATCTGAAAGCCTCTCAACATCCATGGCAATGGTGAGGGGGGAAGGAAAAATAGAAAAAAAGAAACAAGATTTATATGACTCTCATATAGATATAAGATTACGTTAATGATTAACAGAAATAGTTTGTAATTTTTCAATTTATAAAACAAAGTTTAATCCCAAATTCTATATTTTTGTGCCTGTCATACAAGTCACAAGATGAACAGGTGTCTAAGCACCAGCTTATAACAAACATGACCAGACACTATAAGAGAGAGAAAGCATTAAAGAAATAATGAACCTTGGAATTCATGTATGAAGATAACACTTACATATGCTATCCTCTTTTATATCAATAATGCATGATAGATGTTCTAAGAACAGACAATATAACTCAATTTAAAAAGAATACGAAATAAGAATAAAAAATGAAACATAAACCTTGAGCAATATAACAAGCAAGCCATGCTACTGCTTCTAAGATGAATATTCAACCTATATATTTTATATAATAACCATTAATGCCTGTCGGAAACAGAAGGTCATCAGCATGCTAACCACGATGATGCTGTTCACAATGTTCATGATCAGGTCCCAGTTGGAACCTGGAGGCACCGAAGAAGCCATCGCTGGGGGCCGGTGGAGGGAAGAAAGGATGCTAGGGAGAGTGGGCAGGTGAAACAGGGAAGGGAGCCTGGGAAAAGGGAGGGGAAGGACAGCTCTTTATGCCTGCTCGGAGCACCAGACTACAGCGGAGGAAAGGGGTCAGCAGGACGCTTCGAGCACCAGCATCCCACCAAAACAAACTCTTCTCCTGCAAGCCGGTGCCAACTGCACACGTCCTCATTCCCCATGCACACGTCCTCATTCCCCAGTGCTCTGTTGTCTGCCCAGGAGTGAAAGGCAGGAAGCAATGGTTGGCCTGGCAGGCAAAAGCAGGCTGCAGGCATGTCCGCATGTGCACGATGTTGCGCATGTGCAATAGGGACTGACTGGGCAGGAAATGGAGAAGTGGGTGGAGAGGGGTGTGGCCAACCAGGGGACCATTTTACCTGTTCTCCAAACTACGGGGAGCCCTAACATCTGGTTGTATAGAACTAGACCGAACTGGTAGAATCCCACCCCTGGTGTTATTGTTATCTGTTTACATCAGATATTGAAGCTCTCTTGACTGTTTCTACCAGATCTCTGTTTCATTGCAGAGAATTGGGTGTGTGTGTGAAGCAGGAAGCTTTCTCATGCAGTGGTTTTGTTTTCATAAAAACCTAGGGTCATGTATGAACCTATCCTTTGGAATTGGTGAACCAGGATTTCTGGCTTAGTAATCAGGCATATATCTTTTCCACTAAAGATTGCATCTTTTTTTTAAAACAAGCATCTTCAAACTTGGCAAGCTTAAGACTTGTGGACTTCAACTCCAGAATTCCTGAGCTAACATGATTGGAGGAGGAATTCTGGGAGTTGAAGTTCACAAGTCTTAAAGCTGTTAAGTTTGAAGACCCCTGTTTTTAAAAAAATCTAATGGTACCCACAAAGGGATGATGCTTTATTTTCTACTGTGTAATACAAGTCGTCATACTCTGCTCTCTTTTCAGATCATATAAATATTTTATCCATTTATTGCAAGTTGCTTAGCCCTTATCTTTAAATGAAATGGGAAAATCAGCGGTGATGGTTTCTGGAGACTAATTTTGGCTTCTATGCTATAGTTGACTCCACTAACTAAGTAAAACGTTTTTTCACAGCTGTTTTATTCAGTAGGCAATTATTAGATAAAACATACCCTAGAATCATGTAGGAATCCAGTAATAATCTCTTCCAAACCTAGGGAGTGAAATAAGAGAGTTGATTCCAGACTACTTTCAGGAAATTGACTTTGGATTCCATAACATTAATCATTCAAATAAAGAGTTCTTATATCCTCCAGCATCACCTCATGACACTGACTTCCTCTCATACCTGAGATGGCTTAAAGTTTCCTTTTGCTGGGCCTGTTTTAAAGAAATATTTCTTCTGATTCCTTTTTTTTTTTTTTTTTGCCAATGATGCAATTTACTGTGTTATTGGCCACTTTGCTGCTGATATGGCCAGGAATGGTAGCATCCCAGTTCTTACTAGGCACCAGAGGCTGCCGGAAATTCACTTAAATATCTTCATTTGCTGGGTACCACTTAGTTGGCCATTTTTCTTTAGGCTGCAAGAAAGGTAACTTAATTTTTGTAAATGCACCACTCTGAATAGTTGTAATTGAGAGAAAGAGAGAACTTGGAGTCCTAGTGGATGATCATTTAAAGCCGATAGACTGCCAAAAAAGCTAATACAGTCCTAGGCTGCATTAAAGAGGAACAAAATCAAGATCACTGAAGGGTTAGTACTACTTTATAACATCTTGATAAGACCACACTTGGCATATTGCATTTAGTTTTGGTTACCACGATATAAAAAAGATGTTGAAACACTAGGAAGAGTGCAGAGAAGAGCAACAAAAGTTATTAGGTGACTGGAGTGCAAAACATTTATTTATTTTATTTATTTTTTATTTGTCAATTGCTTGCAAGATAATAGGTATAAGTAAAAACATAGTTATGAATACATGGATACATATAAGAAAAATAAAAATATATAAAAGAAGCAATAGGACGGTAGGCACATTGGTGCGCTTATGCATGCCCCCTACCTCTTAGGAAAGGGGTGAGGTCAATAGTAGACAGTCTAAGGTTAAAGTTTTTGGGGTTTGGGGAAGAAATCACAGAGTCAGGTAGAGTATTCCAGACATTGACCACTCTGTTGCTGAAGTCGTATTTCCTGAAATCAAGTTTGGTGCGATTAACATTGAGTTTGTATCTATTGTTTGCTCTTGTGTTGTTATGGTTGAAGCTGAAGTATTCATTGACAGGTAGGACATTGCAATGTATGATTTTATATACTATGCTTAGATCGGAACGAAGGCGGCGTAGTTCTAGGTTTTCTAGGTCTAGAATTTCAAGCCTGGTGGCATAAGGTATTCTGCAACAAGTAGAGGAGTGGAGAACTCTTCTTGTGAAATATTTTTGGACTTTCTCAACTGTGTTAATATCAGATACGTAGTGTGGGTTCCAGACTGATGAGCTGTATTCGAATATTGGTCTAGCAAATGTTTTGTATGCTCTAGTTAGTAGTGTAATATTACCAGCTACGTAAGATTAGGTTAACAACTCTTAATGCCTTTTTGGCTATGCAGTTAGAGTGGGCTCTCACACTTAGGTCATTTGAGATGAGTACTCCAAGATCCTTGACAGAGTTTGGATCATCAACAAGATCTTGACTATTCAGCCTGTATTTTATTTTCTGATTTTTTTTGCCAATATGTCAGACAGAGCATTTATTTGTTGAGATTTGAAGTTGCCATTTGTTTGACCATTCTGATACATAGTCAAGGTCTTTTTGAAGGGTAGCAGTATTGTCTGTGGTGTTGAATAGCTTTACATTGTCAGCAAAGAGAATGCAGTTGCTCTTAATATGATCACAGAGGTCATTTATGTAGAGTATGAAGAGAGTTGGTCCTAGAACACTGCCTTGGGGGACACCACTGTTGACAGGTACAGAATTTGATAAGACGCTCCCAATTTTGACCATTTGTTGTCTGTTTGACAGGAATGCTTCTATCCAGTTACGTAGGTGTCCAGAGATACTGTAAGATTTTAGTTTTAGGAGTAGTTTGTCGTGTACCACTGAATCAAAGGCTTTACAGAAGTCTATGTAGATTGCATCTGTTGCTTTGCCCTGATCGAGTTGTGTAGTTCATATGTTTTTGCAGTGTAAGAGTTGCAGATTACATGATAGTTTTTTCCTAAAACCAAATTGTTTATTAGAGAGTAGGCTGTTTGTTTCTAAGTGGAGGATGATGGATTGGCTAATAAATGATTCCATGACTTTACAGGTGATGCAGCATAAAGAGATTGGTCTGTAATTTTCAACTAGGCTGGGGTCTCCCTTTTTGAAGATGGGGATGACCGTGGCTTGTGACCATAGTTTTGGCAAGGAGCTGGTCCTGAAAGATTTTTCAAAAATTATGCTTAGAGGTTTGGCTATGGCAGTGGGTAGCCTTTTTAAGAAGTAGGCACATATTCCGTCTGGTCCAATAGATAGAGATGGTTTTAGATTGCATAGTGCTTTTTCAACGTTGTCTTTTGTAAAATCGATATGTATTAGATCATTGTAGTTGTCTGTGGTTCAGCTAGGAAATACTAGGCATGATCCACTGCTGTTTACAAATACTGAGCCAAAGAATGTGTTAAAGATGTTGGCTTTAATAGTGTCATCGTTGCAGTCTTTACCATTAGGTCCTTTCAGGGGTGGGATGAACCTTGAGTCTTTTAGTTAGTTGTTTACAAAATTGTACAAAGTGCAGATAGAATTGGTGTGTAGAAGGTTTTCCTCTTGTTTAATGTGATAATTGGTGCATTCAGTTTTTATCTGGTGGCATAAATTTTTGTATCGGCTTTTGAAGTTGGCAACATGACCAGATTTGTTTTTCCGCCAAAGTGATTTCTTTTTGGATTGAACCTTCCTTATTGTTTTGGGTAATTTGTTTTTCCTGGTTTTTGGAGTTGTTCATGGTACATATAGTTTGATGACTCTTTTGACTTCAAGTAAAAATATGTTGTAATGGTCTTCTATAGTATTGCATCCAGAGAATAGAAATTGCCAATCAAGGGATGAGAGATCGTTGTCTTTTTTGAAGTTATAATTGCGGATTCCATTGTTGTGATGATTTTTGTGGGGATGTAGATTTTTGAGACAAAAGTCAATCATGTTGTGGTCACTGTTGGAAAAGGGTTGTTTAATTTGTATTTCGTAAATTAAATTCAAACTATTGCAGAAGATGATATCAAGGCAGTTGTTAAGTCTAGTGTTGTTGGTTACTAGTTGTTCTAGTCCCAGATTTATTACTGCATTGTAGAAGGTTGCATGTGTGGGTTCAGTTGTACATTCATTAAAGATCCAGTTAATATGAGGTAGATTGAAGTCACCAAGAAAGATAAAAGTGTGTGGGCAGGATGCTGCCCATGTTAGTAGTGTATGTTGTTTGCATGTTCGATGTCATAATCAGGGACTCTGTAACATAGTAAGAACCAAAATGTGATATTTAAGGACAGTTCACAGATGATGGTCTCAGGAATAGCAAGCTCCTGGGTAACTTGGATGTTTTTTAGATGTAGGGACTTTTTATAGAAGATAGCAACAGCACCTCCTCTACGGATTTCACGATCTGATCGGTAAACATGATAGTCTCTTACTGTGGTAATGGAGTCAGGGAGAGATGCGTTGAGCCATGTTTCATAGACAAATATAATGATGAATTTAGCCATATTTAGTAAGAGGAGAAATTCAGGTATTTTATTTACAAGGCTTCTTGCATTGAATAGCTTGCATTTAAGGCCAGTTGTGGTTGGAATAGAGGTAGTTAGGGGCGTGCATGCCTAGTTTTGAGTGATGTTGGATTGGATTGGGTGGGGTTGGATGTGGAGTTGTGGGTTGTGTGACGTTCTTTTGATGCAATCAGCTCTGTAGTCAATGGATAGGTCCTTTTCTCAATTGTCTAGACAGTTTTTGAGTTCTGCACGGAGTTCACAGGAGCAGATTCTTTGCAGTATGGATAAGTCTGGTCTTGAGCAAAGTTTTTTGTGGTTGGGATTGGTTTTTGCAATGGCATTTATTGTATGAATGAAAATGCATTTGCTGGACTCATTTTTGCATACAACTCTACAAAATCTTGGCGCCACAGAGCAGTCATTGTATTTGTACCCATGGCGACCTCTGGTTATTTCAATGATATCTTCAGGAAACATGTTTGTTGTATTTGAGTTGCTTATGATATCACAAACTTTGGTGATGTCATCTGATTCATTGGTGTCTTCAAGACTAAATAAGATTGCATTTGGACGTTCCATGGTGTCTCTGATGAGTAAGGAGATATTATTTGTGGAATTATTTGAAGGGATAGTAATTGTTTGTGGCTGTGGTTTGGTGGTTATTTTTGGTTGTAGTTGTGATTGTAGTTGAGGTAGTGGTTGTGGTTGTTGTGGGATTTGATTTTGAGCTGATAGGTACTCACTTATCTGTGCTGTATTATTTTTTTCCAAGAGAAATTAGGCTTGCTTGTATAGTTGTTTCAAAACGTGTTGCTAAGCGTTCTTCTGTTGAGTGAATGAATGATTCTATGCTTTCAACTCTGTCAGGTAGGGTACTGTTTGTTTAGCTTAGGAGAAATGATGGACATAGATAAAAAAAATGTATCTGAATTTTTAACCATATCAGCTAGGCTTTTGTTTGCGTTTAAGCAGACAGGGTAGGCTAGATTATCGCATATGCGGCATTTGATGTAAATTTCACTTTCATTGATGGTTTCAATACATTTGAAACATGTGCAGGAGTTTGGGAGGTCATTGGTAGAGATATTTTTCTTTTGTTTTGGTTTGGAGTTTATACATACAAAGAATTCATACAAATTTTTACAAATTCATATTACAAATTCATACAAATTCTTCATACAAAGAATGGTTGCAGGAAGTGGGTATGTATAGTTTAATAAAAAGAACTAGAGGTGATATGATAATAGTACTCCAATATCTAAGAGGCTGCCAAAAAAGAAGACAGGGTCAACCTATTTTGCATCTGAAGACAGGACAAGAAGCAATATATGGAAACTAATCAAGGAGAGAACCAACTTAGAACTATGGAGAAATTTTCTGACAGAACAATTACTCATTGGAATAACTTGCCTCCAGAAACTGGGTGCTCCAACACTGGAGGTTTTTAAAAAGAGTTTGGACCACCATTTGTCTGAAATGGTACAGGGTTTCCTGCTTGAAACCTCCATGGTCCCTTCCAATTCTGTTATTCTGTTCTGTGTAAAGACTAAATCAGTCATTATTGATGTACTTGTCAAATCTCATAAAGATACAATTAGTTGTGTCTCAAAAGTGGGCTAGTCCTGCGCTTTACAGAAGTTCAATTTAAAGTGGAAAAATTAGTCAAGCTGACCAATTATGAGTTTCTAGCTCACCACTGGATTACAGATTTTTCACTGGATTTACTGATAGCAGTATTACATCACTTTTTTAAAAAAACAACAACCTGTTTTTATTATATTATTTCCTGTAAGAATTTGCACATGAACTAGGAATGCAGGGCTGCCAGAGCCACCTTATACAAATGAAGTTTTTATTTACAGGTGAAACTCAAAAAATTAGAATATAGTGCAAAAGATCATTTATTTCAGTAATGCAATTTAAAAGGTGAACCTAATATATGAGATAGGCTCATTACATGCAAAGCAAGATAGTTCAAGTCGTGATTTGTCATAATTGAGATGATTATGGCTTACAGCTCATGAAAACCCCAAATCCACAATCTCAGAAAATTATAATATTGTGCAAAGGTTCAATATTCTAGGCTCAAAGTATCCCACTCTAATCAGCTAATTAAGCCAGAACACCTGCAAAGGGTTCCTGAGCCTTTAAATGGTCTCTCAGTCTAGTTCAGTAGGAATCACAATGATGGAAAAGACTGCTGACCTGACAGTTGTGCAGAAAACCATCATCGACACCCTCCATAAGGAGGGAAAGCCTCAAAAGGTAATTGCACATGAAGTTGGATTTTCCCAAAGTGTTGTACCAAAGTACATTAATAGATAGTTATGTGGAAGGGAAAAGTGTGGAAGAAAAAGGTGCACAAGCTGCAGGGATGATCGCAGCCTGGAGAGGATTGTCAGGAAAAGGCCATTCAAAAGTGTTGGGGACTTTCACAAGGAGTGGACTGGGGCTGGAGTCAGTGCATCATGAGACACCACACACAGATGGATCCTGGACATGGGCTTCAAATGTCGTATTCCTCTTGTCAAGCTGCTCCTGAACAACAAACATCAGAGGTGTCTTACCTGGGCTAAAGAAAAACAGAACTGATCTGTTGCTCAGTGGTCCAAAGTCCTCTTTTCTGATGAGAGCAACTTTTGCATCTCATTTGGAAACCAAGCACCCAGAGTCTGGAGGAAGAATGGAGAGGCACACACTGCAAGGTGCTTGAAGTCCAGTGTGAAGTTTCCACAGTCTGTGTTGATTTGGGTAGCCATGTCATCTGCTGGTGTTGGTCCACTGTGCTTCATTAAGTCCAAGGTCAACACAGCCGTCTACCAGGAGATTTTGGAGCACTTCATGCTTCCTTCCACAGACGAGCTTTATGGGGATGCTGACTTCATTTTCCAGCAGGACTTGGCATCTGCCCACACTGCCAACAGCACCAAAACCTGGTTCAATGATTGTGGGATTACTGTGCTTGATTGGCCAGCAAACTCGCCTGACCTGAACCCCATAGAGAATCTATGGGGCATTGCCAAGAGAAAGATGAGAGACATGAGACCGAACAATGCAGAAGAGCTGAAGGCCGCTATTGAAGCATCCTGGTCTTTCATAACACCTCAGCAGTGCCACAGGATGATAGCTTCCATGCCATGCCCCATTGAGGCAGTAATTGCTGCAAAAGGGGCCCAAACCAAGTACTGAGTACATATGCATGCTTATACTTTTCAGAGGTCCGATATTGTTCTATGTACAATCGTTGTTTTATTGATTGCATGTAATATTCTAATTTTCGGAGATTGTGGATTTGGGGTTTTCATGAGCTGTAAGCCATAATCATCACAATTATGACAAATCACGGCTTGACCTATGTTGCTTTGCATGTAATGAGTCTATCTTTTAAGTTTCACCTTTTAAGTTGCATTACTGAAATAAATGAACTTTTGCACCATATTCTAATTTTTTGAGTTTCACCTGAATTTGGTAGATTTATTTATCAAGTTTAGATACAGCCCACCTGACTTTCAAAATGACTCAAAAAGCCTTTATTCTAAAAGTATAAAAACCATATAAAAATACATCGATAAAAAGACAAAAGTAAAAACAAGAGTAAGTTAAAGGAAAGGGAAGGGGCTTCAAAGCACTAATCATCACAAAGGTTGCATGCTATTCTATAAGACTCATGATAATTGGGAGAGGTCTTCAAAGTCTTTCAAAAGGTCAGGACAGTGGATTCCTGCCTCACATCTGGAAGAAGGATATTCCAGAGGAGAGGGACAGTGACAGGGTCTCTTCCTGGACCCCAACAGTCAAATTCATTAGCTGATGGGATCCATAGTCAATTTTCATGGTAGTCTTCATAGTCTGTATATCTCTCACCATCACTTAGTAACCATGTCACTTACCAATTTTGCCAGAAACTGCAGTTACTATGTTATTAGAACCTGTTATTTTTGATGGATATATTTAATATATGTTAAAGAATAGCGTTATTCCTTTCCTTCTGCTCCCAAACTTACCATTCTCAACTGCATTGATAAAGTTGTTTGTAATATTGAGAATACTGTATATGTACTACCACAAAACTGCAACCATGGATAGACAGAATCAGTTCAAAAGAGCCAATTTTCCCTTTTCTGTACTTAGCACAAATGTCACCAGCAATTTATGGGAACTTCTAAAAGTTAATTAAGCCAACTAGATATAATATCCATTCTCTTAAAATGCCTTGGGTAAATGAGAGTTACAGATAAAAGAGAAAATTTGAGTCCTTTATGTTTACTTATTTTGTCACTCCTTTTCTATTCTGTGGTATTGGTGCTTTCACAGTGTGTGATTCTAATTAGTGCGCAATAAAAGGTAAAAGTGAATAACTAATGCACTAAAACAGAAGAGTACATGCATGTCATATGAATAAGAATTCATTCAAGGTTTCCAGCTTGTTTGCACAGCCTTTTTGCATTTCCCCCCTCTGTTTAACTTTTTTTTTTCTATTTTCCATTTTTTTCTTCAGATGTATTTTTCCTTCCTTCCTTCCTTCCTCTCAAGAATATAAAATAAATGTGTGAGAGGGATGGAAGGAGAAGGGAGAGAGATGGGGAAAGGGGGAGGGAGAAGAAGAGGGAGAGGGAGAGAAAGGGAGAGAGAGGGGGGGGGAGGGAGGGGGAGAGAGAGAGAGAGAGAGAGAGAGAGAGAGAGATTGTAAATGTTTTCTTTAATGGTAAAAGCCCATTGCATATTTAAAGAAATGAGTTTGGGGGCAAAGTTAGACACAAGTATGTTTTTTTCTGACGATGCATGACTGGTCTACAGTGGCATTCAAGAGCCTCAAACCTTTTCAGTTCCAAGTCAGATAAATGAATTATGGAAGATGATTTTCACTGTCTAAAATTTATCAGGTACCTTTGTAGCAGGAGCAGTGAAGGATGATAGAACAGCTTTCCTGACATATTTATAATGTTTGCTAGGAAGACTTTTCATAGGGTGCAATTTTCAGTCTTGATTTCCATGGAATAGCTATGAAATGGTACTTTAGGGATACAGAAAAACACAACAGAACATCTTATCTTAGGAATAAAATGGCAGTGTTATGTTCATGCAATCATATATTGAGAGTGTTAAATAACATTTAATTCTTTTTGAAATGTGGAAGTTTATTTTCCCCAGTAGATACACAATACACACTTAACATTACGATTAACCAACTTTATGCCTATTAAACTTTGCTTCACTAACACATGAAACACATTAAGAGGTCATCTTCTTTGTGTGTATGTGACTGAAAAAACTGTTGTAACTGAATCATTTTATATAAAAAAATTAGAAAACAGTTTTAAGAGCTGCCACCACATTCCTTTTCTTTAGACACATTATGAATAAGAAATATTTTCAATTATAAAAAAGTTTCCTTCAATTATAAAAAAAGAAAAAAGGCAAATTGCACATTTTAAAAAATAGGTTCTGTGATTATTTGAAGTACACCACATAATGAGAAATAGGGAGAGAAAGAAGAGATAAAATAATAGCATCTGTTAAACATTAAATCTGTTTAAAAGCATAATGAATAATGTAAAGATAATTCTATAGTAGTGAATAATAAACTGATATTATAGCACTACATATTTTTAACCGATTATTTTTTACTGATACAAAATTGGAACTCAAAAAATCAAGACATTTAACTAAAGAGTGTGGGATGGCTACTTTTATTCACATTGTATTGTGAAGAAAAATTGGCCAATAAGGTGTTCCACCAAAGCTCAACGCATATTTCTAAAACCAATAAAAATACTTAGGAAGATCATACTGTATAAAACTCAAGGCATAAACAGTGAGCTATCGAACAATATCAAATATTGTTGTATTCTTTAAATTTATGTTGCATCTTGAAAACTTGTGAAATATCACATTATCTTGAATAGATTTCTGAAGACTCTATCATTTACATATTGCACTTAGGATAAGCCATTAAGACTGTTTTTTTTTTTTACAGTACTTGGAAATGTATGGTTGAAGCCATTTTTGTAGCTCATTCAATTTAGCAAGAGGAATATGTTTCAGCATATTTAGTACTGTTAGCATGCTACCTAATAAGATTGGCATGAAAGTGCATGATAGCCATGGAATTATTAACTTCAAACAGGACAGAAAGGATAAATACTAATGTTAATACCATGGATCTAAGTATCGAAATGGCTACAATTCTACTGTAATATGTAAATGAAATTTAAATCCAATCCATAATAAAGTGTGAACGTTAGATGTTTATTTAAATCCTGGTTTATATTTTCTTTTGGAATAGGATTTTAAATGTGCAGTGCCAGATCTGTCCAAAATACACACTTGTTTTGTAAACAGTTATGCACCAATATGCATTCTCAATTTCTACAAATCAGATTTTCCTGTAATCTGATACATACCTATTTTTTCCTAGATGTTAGTTGTAGTCACTCTGTGAATTAAAAAAAGTTACACAAGTTTTCAGTTATAAAACTGCATGTTGCAACAAGAATCAAGGCAAATATATTCTGATTGTAACTTGAAGCATGTTTAGTTCATAGAAATCTCTCAAGTTGAGGTTAAGGGGAAAAACCTTGTTGGCAATGTGACTTTCTCACAAGAAAATTCATGAGATTTGGTGCCTAAGTACTAACAAATAGGGTTTCACAGATAATATTGGCAAAGATTGCTTGAAATTTGAATACATGGGTTATATCAAATCTTGCAAAAGACTTTTGGTAGCTACATATTTTTGTGCAATGGACTTGTGTCCCATATCCTAGCTACATCAGGACATCACAATTCCAAGTATTTCATAGTAAGAAAGGAATGCATACAAATTAAGGTGATATATGATAGAAATTCATTATCCTTTGTTACTTTTAAAGTGATTGATGCTGTGAAATCTTTAATTGAAAAGTCCTTGCCTACAGATACATAAAAATTGCTTCAAACTAGACATAGCTGTATCATGATTTTTGGTAGGCTGTGAGTAGAATGAGTTCTTTTCTCCTTCAAAGCAGCTTTTTTTGTATCATTATTATATGAAACTTTATGAAGAATTTTTTGTATCCATTCTACTTATATTAGCATATATATATTCATTTTTAATATACACAATTCAGAATAGAAAAATGTTTTTTTACATTTATGAATGTTCTATGTCTAGATAGAATAATGGCCTTAGCTATGTCCAACATTTCGATTACCGAAAATTTTACCTAAGTTCCATGTAATTTGGATCAATGCATCTTTCTTTGTTTCTCATTTGCCAATACTCTGCACTAAATTAAAATAAAAAGAAATAATTGCAATATTGATTTACAATTTATACTAAAAATATTTTAGTTTATCACATTCTTAAAGTAATGAAAAAGAATGCATATTTCTTTGCTTGATCAAGAAGTGTTTTGCTTAATAGTAATATGATCATCAAGGCAAAGTATAAATAGAAACTAACTGTGTATATGAATGTTTGTAATAATGATATATGAATGAATAAGATAAGCTTTTTGATGTAAACGTCAAATAAAATATTTAATGCATTGGAATACATGTATAATATTTCTAACAAAGATGTGAAAAATTGGCAAGTAGCGGGAGAAAGTCATGAAAATTAATGATGAGACAGGATGCTTTTGTTAATGTCCACTTACAGCAAGTTTGGTTTATTTAAAAAGTGTATAAACATGCATTGTTTTTGTAAGAAGAGGCTTGAAATTTAATCATCAAAAATAGGTCAAAGATGTCTTCTTTTCCTTGTTGAAACCAGTTTCCTGTAATGTAGTGAATTCATAAAAAGAAACAACTTGATTTAAAACTGAGCATGAATATGCCATATCTTTCTTTTCAGTTACTGTAACCCAAGATTTAAATACAAATGAATTGGGTTTCAATGTCTTACAGCTTCAGATAATAATACAGCAAAACTATGTGTTGGTTGCATAAGAAAAATTAGATCATGGATTTCAAGTGACATAGCTCTACATCTTCATCTTTACTGCACGTATTGAAAAGATGAATACTGTAGATTTTTGGAAGCAGCTTGGATATCTCAATGATAATTGCATCTTTAAGTCTTGCTAAGTATTTCTCTACCTTCATATGGTTCATAACCTTCAGATGGAAGAGCAAATTAATTATAATACTCTTTTCTAAAATAAAAAGTAGCATAAAAACAGCTTTAGTGAAACATCTTAACTTCCTTCCTTTGTAGTGAGTGCAACTGTACTGAATAAATGAAAAAGTGATACTAAGAAGATAGGAGGCTTTCATGTTCTAATCTGATCTTGAAACTGATACTTCCATCATTTGACCTTTTTCTTTAAACGATAAAAGCAACATTGTTTACTATTTCAGATGGTATTCCATTCCTGATGTCCCAATCAACTCTTGCCAGAGTTTTGCCAATCAACTCTTGTCAGTTTTGCCAGTCATCTTCCTAATTCTACACCCAAATGGAAAACCACCTAACATAATTCATTACATCCAGCATTATCCAACATAGCTTACAGTACATAGACTCCTTTCACATTCAATCTTCTTCTTCTTCTTCATGACACGAGGCATAAAAGTTTTGTGCTTATCACCAACAAAAAATTGCAGTGCAAACTTCAAACATAAAATGTTACACAATTAAAAGTTATTATATGGCACCACAGCCTATTAATTCACATATAGTACAACAGACCAAGAAGGACAGACAATAATATGAACATAGCAAAATGAAGGTGAGTTTGCATAGCAATGCAATAAAAAGAAATTATGTACAAAGGAAATTTATTTCATCCTGCAGGGTGATTTCCCCCCCAGTATATATGCTTAATAAGAAAGAGTTTAAAGTGAAAGGTGTAAAAGAAGAACATGAGTAGAATATCTGCGGGATATGTGTGGCTGTGTTTCTTTACATTGCATTTACAGTTCCTTTAATAGTAAGTACATAAATAAAGAAAATGTTCATTGCACTGTTTAGTATCATCACTTCCATGAGTTGAGACTTGATGGCCTTGAAAGCAGCTGAAGATGTTTCTTTTCAACTACTCTGTTAAACAAAAAAACAAGAACGAGATAATGTTTTAAGACGCTTTAATTTAAAGATTTATGCATTTGTTTTATGATTTAAGCATATATTGATCAAAAATATAGGTTAAAATAACATTTTAAACTTAGTGCATTTGAATTAAAAATATTACAATATTTTGATACTTGAAATTAATATTGGAAGCAGTAATTGTAATTTAATAAGAGTAAAAACTTTGGACAGTCTAACACCTTTGCGTATTTCTTAACATTTCAAATTTCTGGAAAAAAGTGGAATAGAAGTAGAGCAAAACTACTATTAAAATAGAATTTAAACTGAGGAAAATAAATCGACCTAATTTCTTCTATAACGAAATAATCATGACCCAATTGTAAATAAAATTTACATGTAATATATATCCGAGCTACATTACTTCAGATTTCAAGTGTTATTTTATAAAGTTCAAAGTTTTATAATGCGACAGAAAATATCCTATAAGAGAGCAACTGGAATTTCATCTCCAAAATATTAAGGTTCTTATATGTAGGGCCGAAATAGACATTTTTTCCATTGTCACTCTAATTTTCAAAAAGGGTCATGCTCACTCAATTGAATCATTTACGGACAAAATAAAGAAGTACCCCTTATTATTATGGGCATTTTATGCTATTCTTTCAAGCTGTATACATTTTCTCTATACAATAAATTAGGAAAATGCAATTTTGTCTAGACTGTTCTTTATTGCACAGAACTATAAGTGCATCCCCCATTTGCATATTTTAAAGCTTTTCTTCATTGTTACTAAGTATATTGTAATACTATCAAAAGTTTACATTTTGGTAGATATCCATAGTTTTTAAGTTTATTCATTTATACAGCCTATATAACCATTCCATTTTTATAAAAATAAGGGAGAGCAAACACAGGGAGCAGATTACTCCCATATCTTTAGATTGTTTTGTCTGTGTGTAACTCTTTACTATGAAATATAAATTATATGCTGTAAACACTAGTCTTCTACTGTAGTTAAAAGTTTACTGTTCAGAAATGTTAAATACTTATATAAAATGATTAAATTAAATAAAATTGAGAACTTCTAAATGGATAGTTAAAAAGTGTTTTGTTCTTCCTTTCTAGATGACCACCTTCTCTGTCATGCATATTATGTGTTTATAATGTAGATATGTAATAATACTAGGAAATAAATAATTGCTTTTTATATTAATATTAAATTATATTAAATTTATATTAAACATAGCAAAACTATATGGAATAAAAAGAGATTTAGAAGTAAGAAACTAAGTGTATCAATTAAGCTATCACTTTATTTTCAATAATTTTTACTAATAAAAAAGATCTATAAGTTTGAATCTAAGAATCTAAGCAATTACGTTATATAGAGGGAGGTTCCTGTACTAAACGTCACAACATTAGTGGAAGCTGTTATGGTCCTTGGTTATCTGTTATACAGTAATAGAAAGTTAACTTGTATTGACTGCTTTCATTTTTCCTACATACTGGTTTGTTTCTTGCTTATTTAACAACCAGGCTATAATATAGTATTATGAAACATTGTCTTTGTGCCCTACAAACCCAAGAAAACTAATCAAGAACACTCACATATGAGAAATATGGCACATTACTATTTATACTAATATTCAGATAGAAAATACTGCGTATACGTTTAAATTCATAATATTGTGATTTAATTAAACATGTAAAACATGTTACAGAATATTATAGATTAATATGTTGTTAACTATAGTTTTCCCATGACTATCCACTAACACAGAAAAGTAAACATTTTCCTTCTGTTCTAGTTGTAAACATTTTTATTTGCTTGATTGCAAAATAATCTTACATAATTCATCAGGAAACTGTCCTTGACTGTTTAATCCAATATATCCTACATCAATGAGGTCGCTCATGTTGCGCTGATGACCTCCTTTCATGACATCTGTTTTTTTGGGTCCAGTTGATCCTTTAAAAGATGCTGTACCTGAAGAGCTGTGACCACCTGGGGATGGGAAGCTAGGCTTGCTATATGGCACCAGTGTCTCCTCTGAAACATAATGAAAAGAATTTGGATATAGTGTGATTCACACATATAAATTTTGAAATTGGCTTGTGCATTAGGAATCAATAGACTTACCTATGTATATATAATCTTACATTCAATTTCAAAAATTTGAGTAACTACTAAGTTTTGGGAATTGGAAATTTTTATATATATTTCATTCAAAATAGCTAAATGTACAGATGAATTTAATATACGTGCCTGATATTTTAATATAAATAAATGTGTGGAAAGAGAAATATATGCATCCCTTTTGCTCAAAATAAGCCTGTTTAGCGTATTAGTTAAGGCACCAGCCTAGAAATATGGAGACCTAGACCATGAGTTCTAGATCTGTCAGGTTCAAAGCCAGCTGGGTGACCTTGGACTATTTGCCTCCAGAAGATTGCAACTCATCTTCTGGAAAAAATCTTGCCAAGGAAATTGGAAAGATTAGTTCAGGCAGTAATCAAGTGTTACATTTTGCTCAAAGAAACAGTCATATATTCATTCTAAACTTAAACTGCTCATAATGAAAACAAAACATGGTGCCTTAGGCTTAAATAAATAAAAAAAATACACAATTTGTAGACTGACATAATAGTTGATTACTGCACAACTATTGTTGCTCACTGTACAAAAAATGCTTTTCTTCATCACTATAATTATGATAAATTTTAAATTAAGATAAAGAACTGTACAATCAGCATATTCAATTACCTACTTGGAATTATTTCCAAATATATTTAGTACTTGGGAAATTATTTGATTGACTTATAAACAAAATCTAAAATGTTACCAATAAACTTCCCTATGCTTTAATATTGAACTCTGTTATAAGATCACATTCAATGTTTCTTAGTATAGGTCTATAAAATCTGTTACAATGTAAGAATAAAATTCCAGGCTTCTGGTGAGGAACAGTTAACCAATGCCCAACATTTTTCTCTGATCTGCAGAGTGCAAGAGACATTATAGCCTAAAATACTGCTGGATATTAGATCTAGATTCCTGAAATTTTTTTTGGACCCGTTTTTATGTGTAGATGTCAGGAATTGATGTTTTTGCAGCTGATTGCAATCAGCTGGGACTCATGGATTCCATTGTGCTCTGAGCCGTAAATGCAGCCTTTCCTGGACTTAAGCTTTGACCAAACACCATATTTTTAATCACTTCAGACTTTATTTTATTGTTCCTTTAAGATTTAAAAATTTTTGGAACAGCAAATTTATCAGTCACTTTGTGAATCTTCAATTTGTTTAAAAAGAAAGAAAACCATGTGTTTCCAGCTTTTTAAGATCTATAAGTTGTCTCTCTCTCTCTCTCTCTCTCTCTCTCTGTGTGTGTGTGTGTGTGTGTGTGTGTGTGTGTGTGTTATAATGTTTAAAACAAATATTTGATTCTTGGATTCAAGAAATGCATGACTTTTTGATTCTACACTGAAACAGAAAGCAGATATTAAATAGAAACCCTTAAAGGTAACAAAAATGCAATTTAAGGTATACTTAAAAATTATAAGAAATAGATGGATATACTTGATTTACCAATGGAACTGAATGATCATTTAAAAATTAAGGACATATAAAAATGTATCAAAAAAGGGGCTCAAATTATTCTATAAAGCATCAGAGGGCAAGAAACAATGGTTGGAAACTAATCAAAGAGAGAAGCAACCTGGAATTAAAGAGAAACTTCCTAACAGTGAGGACAATTGAATCAAGCAAACGTAAACTCATTTACACTATAAACTCACTCGCCAAAACCAACACCAACCACAAAAACCTCCGTTGCCACCCTGACTTAACCATACAGCAACGTGCCCGCTCCCGTGCACTCCGCATCGAACTCAAAACCCGTCTAGACAATGGAGAGAAGGACCTGTACATTGACTACCATGCTGACTGTATCAAAAGTAAGACACGTAACCCAATACCCAACTTTTACCCTCAACCACCACCCTACCTCAACCACCTACCACCACCCACCATCACCCAAAACTACCCACCACCCACCATCACCCAAGACTAGGCACGCACGCCCCAACTACCTCAATCCCAACTGCTGCCGGACTTAAATGCAAACTACTCAATGCAAGAAGCCTCGTGAATAAAATACCTGAATTTCTCATCCTCTTAAATATGGCTAACTTCGACATTATATTTGTCTGTGAAACATGGCTCAATGCATCTCTCCCGACTCCATTACCACAGTAAGAGACTATCATGTTTACCAATCAGATCGTGAAAATCGCCGAGGAGGTGTTGTTGCTATATTCTATAAAAAATCCTTACATCTAAAAAAAATATCCAAGTTACCCAGGAGCTTGCCCTTCCTGAAACCATCATCTGTGAACTATCCTTAAATATCACAATTCGATTCTTACTATGTTACAGAGCACCTGATTATGACATCGAACATGTAAACAAGCTAAATACACTACTAACATGGGCTACATCCTGCCCATACCCTTTTATCTTTCTTGGAGATTTCAATCTACCTCATATCGACTGGACCCTAAATAATTGTACAACTGAAATCATACACACAACCTTCTACAATGCTATTACAAATCTAGGTCTTGAACAACTAGTAACCAACAACACTAGACTGAACAACTGCCTCGATCTCATCTTCTGCAATAGTTTGAATTTAATTTACGGAATACAAACCAAAGAACCCTTTTCCAGTAGTGACCACAATATGATTGACTTTTGCCTCAACATACGTCCACACAAAAATCACCACAATGATGTCATCCCTAATTGTAACTTCAAAAAGGCAACTATGATCTTATAGATAACGATCTCTCATCCCTCGATTGGCAATCTCTATTCACTGGATGCAATACTGTTGAAGACCATTACAACATTTTTTTACTTGAAGTCAAAAGAGTCATCAAACTATATGTTCCAACAACAACTCCAAAAACAAAACAAAAAGCAGATTACCCATATCAATAAGGAAACTTCAATCCAAAAAGAGATCACTCTGGTGGAAAAACAAATCTGGTCACGTTGCTAATTTCAAAAACCGATACAAAAATTTATGCCACCAGATAAAGACCGAATGCACCAATTATCACATTAAACAAGAGGAAAACCTTCTAAGCACCAATTCCACCCGTGCTTTTACAATTTTGTAAACAACAAACTAAAGACTCAAGGTCCATCCCTCCCTTGATAGGACCCGATGGTAAAGACTGCAGCGACGACACCATTAAAGCCAACATCTTTAACACATTCTTCGGCTCAGTGTTTGTAAACAGTAATGGATCATGCCCAATGTTTCCTAGCCGTACCACAGATAACAACAATGATCTAATACATATCGATTTTACAGTAGACAACGTTGAAAAAGCACTACGCAACCTAAAACCATCTCTATCTATTGGACCGGATGGAATATGTGCCTACTTCTTAAGAAAGCTATCCACTGCCATAGCCAAACCTCTAAGCATAATCTTTGAAAAATCTTTCAGGACCAGCTCCTTGCCTAACCTATGGTTACAAGCCACAGTCATCCCTATCTTCAAAAAGGGAGACCCAAGCCTAGTTGAAAATTACAGACCAATCTCCTTATGCTGCGTCACCTGTAAAGTCATGGAATCAATTATTAACCAATCCATCATCCTCCATTTAGAGACAAACAACCTACTCTCAATAAACAATTTGGTTTCAGAAAAAAACTATCCTGTAATCTGCAACTCTTACACTGCAAAAACATATGGACTACACAACTCGACCAGGGCAAAGCAATAGACGCAATCTACATAGACTTCTGTAAAGCCTTTGATTCAGTGGTACACGACAAACTACTCCTAAAAATAAAATCTTATGGTATCTCTGGACAACTGAATAACTGGATAGAAGCATTCCTGTCAAACAGACAACAAATGGTCAAAATCGGGAACGCCCCTATCAAATCCAGTACCTGTCAATAGTGGTGTTCCCCAAGGCAGTGTTCTAGGACCAACTCTCTTCATAATCTACATAAACGACCTTTGTGATCATATCAAGAGCAATTGCGTTCTCTTCGCTGATGATGTAAAGCTGTTCAATACCACAGACAATACTACTACCCTACAAAAAGACCTAGACTATGTATCTGAATGGTCTAACATATGGCAACTTCAAATCTCAACAAATAAATGCTCTGTCTTACATATTGGTTAAAAAAATCAGAAAATAAAATACAAGCTGAATAGTCAAGATCTTGTTGATGACCCAAGCTCTGTAAAGGACCTGGGAATACTCACCTCTAATGATCTAAGTGCTAGAGCCCACTGCAACTACATAGCCAAAAAGGCATTAAGAGTTGTTAACCTAATCCTACGTTGCTTTTTCTCTGGTAATATCTCACTACTAACCAGAGCATACAAAACATTTGCTAGACCAATACTCGAATACAGTTCATCAGTCTGGAATCCTTATTACGTATGTGATATTAGCACAATTGAGAAAGTCCAGAAGTATTTCACAAGAAGAGTTCTCCACTCTTCTACTCGTTGTAGAATACCTTATGCCACCAGACTCGAAATTCTAAAACTAGAAAACCTTGAATTACGCCGTCTTCGGTCCGACTTAAGCATGGTATATAAAATCATACATTACAATGTCCTACCTGTCAATGAATACTTCAGCTTTAACCATAACAACACAAGAGCACACAACAGATACAAACTCAAAGTAAACCGCACCAAACTTGATTGCAGGAAATACGACTTCAGCAATAGAGTGGTCAATGTCTGGAATACTCTACCCGACTCTGTAGTCTCTTCCCCAAACCCCAAAAACTTTAACCTTAGACTGTCTACTATTGACCTCACCCCTTTCCTAAGAGGTCTGTAGGGGGCGTGCATAAGCGCACCAACGTGCCTACTGTCCCTGTCCTATTGTTTCTCTTATTCTTTTATTTTTCTTATATGTACCCATTTCATATATTCACAACTATGTATACACTTGTACTTATTATCTTGTAAGCAATTGACAAATCAAATAAATAAAATAAATAAACAATTAATCAGTGGAACACCTTGCCTTCAGAAATTGTGGATATTCCATCACTGGATATTTTTAAGAAGAGACTAGACAGTCACTTATGTGAAATGGTATAGGTTCTCCTGCTTGAGCAGGTGGCTGGATTAGAAGATCTCCAAGCTTCTATTCTATTCTATTCTATTCTATTCTATTCTATTCTATTCTATTCTATTCTATTCTATTCTATTCTATTCTATTCTATTCTATTCTATTCTATTCTATTCCATTCTATTCTATTCTATTGTTATTCTATTCTATTCCATTACATTACATTCTATTCCATTCCATTCCTTGGATTATCTTTTAAAATTGGAATATAACAGATGTACTGGAATTATTATAAGGAAATTAGATGGACTTGGATAAAGATGATAAGATTTCCAAGAGAAGAAATAAAAACTGCTAGGGAGAAGTTCCCAGAGGATGGGCTCTAGCACTAGTCCGAAAGCTCAGAAGACAAAACCTCTGGTCCTGGTGACCAACCAAAATTGGATCCTGCAACATTATTCTAGGACATGCATATTTCGCTTCATTTATGAGAAATAAAAATAGCTGAAAAATAGGAGCTAGAACTTCACCAAGATTTGAGGATGGCTGGAGCAAGGAAACCTCTGGTGATGCTTAACAGTTATCTTGAATGAATGTTATTATTTTTGATATGTATTTTGATATGTTTCTTAATTTTTGAAATGTATGTTAATTTGGATTATAATTTGATTAGTAAAGAGGAAGATAAAGGGTATTTTGATTAAATGGAAAGGAGTACTATATAATTATGTTCTTAGGTTTTCTTTCAATTTTTTTCTGGACGCTTGCTGATTAGTAAGGAATGGTGAAGATTTAGAGATGAATTTATAGAAAATAGGATGAGTTGTAGGATGAGGATGCATTTGGTTGTATTTTAAAAAACAATTATAAGGTGTTAATGATGAATATACTTGCTAGGGATGAAAGTGGAAATATCTTTTTATTACTACTTCTTTCTTGGTAGTTGATTCTTTCTGTAAACTTAAATATTTATGTTTCTTTTGTAATCTATTTTTGTGTTAGGTTCTTATATTACATTTATAAATTTAATATAATCCTTAATAAAATTATTTGGGAAAATATATCACTTAGAAGTAAAATTCCATCAAGATTAATACATTTAAATTTTATTAATTCCAGAAGAAAACAAACAACATGCTGGTAAAGCAATATTTAAATATTTAGTTCATAGTTCGTAACTGAAATCTGTTCTGAATTACATGAATTATATATGAATCAATGTTTGCTGATGAACATAAGAATATTTAGTGCACTAAGCATGCAAAAATTCTACATCAGTGGCTTAAAAGACACAACAAATATATGCTTCAAAGATAAATGCTTCATGTGTATAGAATAATAGCATTAATTCCTAAAAGAAAGCATGCAATCAGAATGTTAGCAGTTAGCATTCAATGCTTCACAATTGCAAGAATAAATAACAATGGATGTTAAATCTAATTGACCTCCTTTATTGCTATGTAAGCCTTGACCTTCACCATTTGTAAGCAAATTAATAGTACATTATAACAGGTTTAGGGAATTGCCTAAGCTACTCTGAGATGTACAATTACACACCTGATCCAAAGGCTTGCTTTTGCTGGCCTTGAAGTTCTGTGGAGGTTAGCCAATCCTGCGTTTGCCGTTGCCACTCTAGTGATGTTCTAGCTTGACGATCCAAAGAACTCTTTGTTTCATCTATGTTGGTTGGATGCTGTCGCTCTAAAGAGCTTCCTTTTCTTTCTGTTGAACCCCCACGTTGGCCTGTACCTATCTGTTGCCTTATTCCCTGACCAGGAGGTGGGTCGGGTGGTGGTGGAAGATCTAAAAAATGTAAATAGTTTTATAGAATTCAGAGAAACATTTTAAACTATATAACAAAAAATGAAGGGCTTTATTAATATTGTCTATTAAAATGATTAATCTTTATATATTTTAGTCAGGTGACTTTTTTCATTAGAAAAACAATTTTGGTTGGCTTAGATAATCTATGTTTCTTATTACACATTTGCAAAACCTATAAAAGCACCTACTTAGTGTTAGCTGATTTTGATAAAACTAAGCAAAGTCATATTTGGACATTTGCTTCTGACCTCCAAGAAATCTCAGGACTGCAGGCTGGAGGGACAATTCCTCTCCCCCCTCCCAAAAAGAAATCCCAGAAGAAACTAGTGAAGGACTATCTCTGTAATTGTTGCCAAGCTATCCACACACTCAAGAGGATCCAATATCCCAAAGGAGTCTTTTACTTTTAAAAAACAAAAACAAATAAACCTGTAAGATGGAAATTTTATAGTAATGTTCTCAGATGTAATGTTGGACAAAGCCAGAATTATACCTATTTGCTCTAAGATAAGCCTCTACCATTACATGTGTCAAGTCAAACAAAAAATATTGAAACTTTTTTCCACATATATCTATGATAGGATAATGAAAAATTGATATAAAAGCAATCATATTAAGTTTAATCAATAATTTAATATTAAAAGGATTAGGATAACTTGCTGAAATGCAGAGAAGTGTGTCTGTGAGGCTTTGCAAGTTTTAGCTGCACCCAAGGAAAGAATATGTTGTAGAATGCTGGTAATTATGCAGCAAAACTTTGAACTATGGTGCTGGAGAAGACTTATGCAAGTCCCTTGGACTGGCAAGGCGATTAAACTGGTCAGTCCTAAAGAAGATCAACCCTGACTGCTCTTTAGAAGGCTAGATGCTGAAGATGAAACTCAAATACTTTGGCCACCTAATGAGAAGGAAGGATTCACTGGAGAAGAGCCTAATCAGGGATGGGATCTGACTGGCATAACTACCAGTTCTGTCTACTAGCGTCATGTGCGCATGCGCGAGTCACGCGAGTGCAATTTACAACTGCTAAGCTGCCCAGACAGCTTAGTGAGCAGCAGTTGGAAAAGCACTTTTTTCCTGCTTCTTCAACTGCAGCTGTGTCACACAACCCACCTGCAGTTGAAAAAGCAGGAAATAAAGGTCAGGTAAGAGCCTGGGCGGGTGGGTGGGCCACAACAGCAGCATACATAGAAATGGTTCTATGTCTGCTGCTCTTTGGAGCAACCGGTTCTACAGAGGTGGACAGAACTGGTAGAAACCCACCCCTGAGCCTAATGCTGGGAAAGATTGAGGACAATAGAAGAAGGGTATGACAGAGAATGAGGTGGCTGGATGGAGTCACTGAAGCAGTAGGCATGAGCTTAAATGAACTCCAGAAGATGGTAGAGAAGAGAAAAGCCTGGAGGAACGTTGTCCATGGGGTTGCGATGGATTGGATACGACTTTGCAACTAACAACAAATGCACCAAATACCTCTTAAATTTCTGAAAAATGCATGCAAGCCTTAATGTAAAATACTATATGATAAGTGGCCAATATACATGCACAATTATACATGCACAATTTCATATACATGCACAATTATAGTACATGGTTTTTAAAAAGGCAAACACCTTGCAAAAACTGGAGAATGTTATATCATCTCTAAATGTATAGAATTAAAGAGAATATTGAGCTTTCATTGACCAAGTAAGCTTTATATGGGCAGATCTAAAACACAGAGAATATATTTATTGTATTTGTGTGATAGAAAAAAACACAATATAAAATAAACAGTTACTTAAAACTTAGTTGTACAATGTCCTTAAGTTTTAAATGTATGCATGAATAAATAACAGTTCTACCTAAAGTGTAAATATTGTTCTTAAGTTTGCAGTAGAACAATTTTTACATACCAAGCCCAGTCATAATTCCACTGAAGTAGTTTTAAACCAGGGAACTTACCATCTGCCATGCCTTCTCTACGATAAGGTAAGGATGGCTGTTTTTTGGTAGCATTAGGCCTAGGCCTTTGACTCTGATTCTGGATTATACTAGTATTGCTGTCAGTAGAAAATGGGCTGGTTGGGCGAAGTTTCTGAGAAGTGGAATGTGGTTTGCCTAAAATAAAAAAATAAAAACATTCTTAAAATATTTTCATATGTTGTTTTATAGGAGGAACTACCAGAAAGGTAACAAGGGCAGCATTTTATTTTCTGAGAAAGTTTCAAACTTTTGTGCTGCATCCAGCTAACTGGGTGATGAACCATACATATTAATAATGCCAATAGAATGCTTGCCTACAATGCTCAAATTACTCAAAGATATTGGGAAGAAAACAACATCAATCTAGTAGAACAGAAAGGAAATAAAAGAAAAAGCGGAAGTACAAAAGGTCAACTTCTGATTTACAAAATGGTTTGGAAAATCCAATTGACATACATCTGGATTGATTATAAAAAGCTATTTGATTCATTACCACAAAGTTGGATCATCAAAAGTTTGGAAACAATTGGTATCAGTAAAAACTTTAGAATGTTTATAGAAAAAATAATGAAACCATCAAAGATAGAATTTATTATTGGAAATGAAAAATATGGAGTTGTCAACATTAGGAGAGGCATTTTCCAGGCTGACTCATTATCACTTCTTATTTATCATTGCAATGATCCCATTTTCAGTGATTTTGAAGAAATTTTTTTTTGCCTATCAAAGAACAAATGCTAATAAAAATTCACATTTCCTTTATATGGATGATCTGAAGCTTTATGGGAAATCAGAAATCGACATCCAGTCATTGACAAATATATTAATTTTTAGCACAGATACAGCAATGGAAAATAGAAAATGTGCTATAGTAGCAATTAATTGGAATAAAATCAAGAACAATAATGGAATTGAAATGCTGAACTGTCCTTATGGGAGTACATAAGGGAGTCATCAGGACAAGCCTGCAAGCTTCTGGTCATTTTACAGTTGGATTTCAAACAGGGACAATTTAAAAATGTGATTAATAATGAATAAAGAAAGTGTCAGAAAACTTCTAAAGATAAAAGTGTATGGTGGAAATACCATCAAAGCCATCAATACCTGGATCATACCTGTGATATGATATATTGCTGGAATTATTAACTGAACCTAAGCTGATCTGGACAGTTTGGACCCCCAAAATAGGAAAAACAATTATTATTCATTATGCATTATATCTCTGTAGTAATATTGATACTTTATAGGCAGGCACACAATGAGGAATAAACACTGAAAGCAATGCATTTTGCCAGCAGCCATGAACATGCCATGCAAGCAGCCTGGTGTATTCCTCATTGTGTTCCTGCTTCCTCCTGTATAATACCTTCCTTTCCAATCACTCTGCACTGCAAGGCTGTTGGGCAAAACAACAGATCATGCACAGGACAAAGCATCCCAACTGTAATGATGATCAGTCATTGGTCAATATTTTTTTTTAGCATCCTCATAACTTCAAATGGTTGCTGAACAGTAAGTCAGTAAATGAGAACTTGCTATATTAAATATGGTCCATGTTCCCCTTTTAAAATGTGAATCTCATGGGACTCGGGAATCATATATTTAGTGCCTGTTCCTGTGATCTGAAATATTCACTCCTGACATATGATAGAGACCAACTTGGTTTCTCTTTACAAAAACTGTTAACATCTCTTCCATCCTCCTCAGCTCTCCATACAAGTCCAATTGAATGGGATCCCCTTTTGGTTCTTTAAATTTTAAGTTTGGTTGATATTTTATATGTTTTTTTAATGTGTGATTTCTTTTTGCTTTTTTATGTTCATTGTTTGACTTGGTTGTACTCTGCCCATTGTTTCAATTGGGCAGCCCTATAAAACCAACCAACCAAACAATCAATAAGCAGATTTATCACTTTCTGCCATCAATCACAAAATTTTTCTCTGTTGCAGTCCTTACCATAGACAAAATCTGACTTGATGGGCCACACTAGGAAATCAATTCCACAGGGAGGCTAATACTACTTTCATTGAAATTTCATATAGCATAATAATATGCATGTGCCATACCTCCTTCCTCCTTATAATTCACTGCATCTCCCTGAGCCACTTCTGAATGTTATTTTGTTGTTATGGACTTACGGTACTTTAAAATACTTTCATCTTCATTTGGCTCGGTAATGTTTCTTGAATATATGTGTCAAAATCATCTTCCCAGTTCTGTATACTATTGTTTAGAACAGCTTACATTCCAAGGTATGGATGACTCTGATCTTGCATCACTTTTTATAAGGCTTTGAAAACCTGTTTGTTTGTTTAATGGCCATCATGACTTGACCTGAGCTATGTGGTACTTTCCTGTTTTTCTCTTTGTTGGCTTCTTCTATGTTTTTAATCCTAGGTTAGCTACCCAAAGTTGTCATTTGTAGCCATATAAATCATTTAAATAAATAAACAATTATCCAGTGAACTCGGTAATGCAATATTTGTGTTACTGACAGCTCTATCATTTTTGAATCCCTGCCAAGTAACTGTGATATCATAATTACTTCCATTAAGTTATTAGAATCATAATATGGAAATGTTTAGATAAATAAATATTTTAATTGTTATTTTTTTACATTTATTTTCTATAAAGTTCTATGTAATTGGTAGAAATAAGATGCTCATTGCTCCTGAGTGTGCTCCAAAACAAAGAACCTAAATGATAATTTTTTAAATCTCATTAAAGTGAAGTAGTAATTAAGAGATCATATTATAAAACTGAATTATACTCAAGCTAATGGATATAAGAATACAGATTCATCTGCAAGGGTGGATTTAGCATTAAATAGCATGTAAATGAATTGATGACTGATCATAAATTAATTTTAGTACTTAAAACTGTAATGGAAACACAGGAAGATGCCATTTTATCCTAGTATTTTATTGCTCTGCAAATTTGAACAACTACTTAATTTTCTAAATGCATGCTAACAGCTTGAATAAATCTGAGAACGTTTTGTGATTTTCAGCAATAAGAAAAAATAAAGGATGATACAGATGGAAAAAACTAAAATTCCAAAAAAAAAAGAGGTTAAATGGTTTCAATTTATTTTTCATTACAAATGAAAAATCTCATATTTATGAAATTCATGTTTTCATCTATAACTGACAGACCCATACATATTTGATTCACTTGGTTTTCGTAAAAAAAATTCTGGAAATAAGTACTTTAATATGCATGTACCATTCATATGGATATTTTAATTTAGAAATTTTGTTCCACATGTCGGGCTAAGTAGGCACCAACAATATTGTTGCCCTACGATTTAGGGTTAGGGTTAGCAGCAGTGGTGGGCTTCAATTTTTTTTTTTACCATCAGTTCTGTGGGTGTGGCAGGGGAAGGATACTGTAAATAAGTTTTAGAGTACCTCTCCAGTCAGAGGTAGTATTTGCTGGTTCTCCGAACTATTCAAAATTTCCGCTACCGGTTCTCCAGAACTGGTCAGAGCCTGCTGAATACCACCTCTGGTTAACACATATTAATGTTCTTTGTTCTAAAACCTAAAACTTACAACATTATAAATATGAAGATCAATTACATACACTAGATAATGATAGAGTTAGCAAGCAGTCATTAAAAAAGATGATGTTTTGGTATATGATCTATTGCTAACTTGGGGTATATGGAGAAATATGGATAATTTTTGTTTAAAAATTACGCCAGAAGTTCTAAGAAAATTGAGGCAAAACACTTAGCATATAGGTACACCAAGAAATCACTCTTTCAGATAAAGGCCTTGGATTTGATTTAGAGTGGATTTAGTTTTGAAATCTTTGTACTTAAATAGTTTGGAAAGCAGAGTGGTTGCAAACATTAAATAACTAAACACATCAAAAGTAACTTTAATCATATATGTGAATTATGCATGCTTGGGCTTCCAAAGGCAAAAATTGCTACTCTTGGTATGAACCCTTCTAAGGTTATGAAATTCATATATAAATTGAATGTTGTCCATTTCTACCATAATAATTTTACTATCAATTCAGATTGAGTTTCCTTGGTTTATTTTTTTGCTTGTTTTTGATTTTGTAACTCACAGTTTGTTATTTATAACATTTTTTCTGCATTCACAAATAGGGCTTATCAGTGTTCTTTTCCTACCTGTCACAGAGCTGTCAAGATTGTCCATGCTGCAACCTAAAGTATGCTCTAGATCTCGTAATGGCCTTGTGATTTCTATTGCCTCTTCTTCAATATCATCCTCATCTTCATCCTCTGGAATGTCTGCTTCAAAATCTGATATTAATGTTCCAGAAACATATCCTAATGGGGGAGCTGGGGTCTGGGGTGGCTGAATATTGATTTGATTGTGCCTAGAACAAAGAGAAAAGATATATATTAAGCATTGTACTTACCAATTCGTTTAAAAAGCTGAGACCATTATCTAGCCGAACTTAAATCCTTTAAATTGCCATTTATGGCCATTCGTGTAATTTATGCATCTTCCTTAACATTGCCTGCTATCAGTTGGAAATATGTTTTAATGGTAATGCAGAATGAGTCTATATTCAAGGAGAAAATGACACTTTTGAAGGATTTGTAGGCACTCTAAAACTTATTTTTTTCTTGCATGTCTATTTCCTAATTTTATAGCCAATTATCATCATTGTAATACAATGTATGCTAATTTGAATATAGTATATCCAAGAGAATAAAAATAATGGTTTTATTCAAACCATTAATGGTCTTGATAAATCACTTTAAAGAAAGTAAACAATAAAGCTCTTGAATATATGTTTGATGCACTTGTGGGAGTATAAAAATTAAGATACATATATAAGGATTTTTCCCATTACTATTAGAGCTCAAAAGATAGCTGAGACAAAATGTTTACATAATAGCATTCTTAATTATGTTTATGAAGATATCAAGATAAAGCTGTGTTTTATGACTACTTCTGAAAATGATGCAATCATTTAAAAATAATTAATAATGTAACATAACCTTTTAATATATTTAATATTAATTTTACCTCAGTAAAATTATTGATATATAATTGGTGTGATATTTATTTTTACTGAATTTCTATTCACTTTTTCAGTTTACATAAACACTCAAGTTGTACTTCCAAAGGTGTATTAATATGCAATAGAATTAAAAGCAGAAGCAACATTAAGATAAAACATTAAAATCATTAATAATTGAAACTTGCATGGGTTATTGTCCTACAGAAAATAAGAAGGGCAATCAATGGTTTCAAGACCACAGTAAAAAGTCAATTCTAATACATTTTGAGTCAGAACTGGAGAGCCTGATTTAGTCTTCTGAGACAAAGATCAACCAAATATTGGCTAGTCCCCAATAAGAGTAGCAAAATTCACCAATTCTTGAACATTATTTTAAAGGTATTTTTTCTTCATCTAGTTATTGACTTATGAAAACCTTGTGTGTGCTAGTCAACCTATCTGAAATGATATAGGGTCTCCTGCTTGGGCAGGTGGTTAAATGAGAAGACCTCCAAAGTCCCTTCCAGCTCTATTCTGATCGACTGATTGGTCTCCCAGTATGTCAAATGACTTATAATGGTTGCAATACAAACTTGTGAGGAAGTATCTAGGAAAAGGCAGTGCAAAAAAGAAATTTGGTACAATGAAGGAGTGGACGAGATATATGTTCCACAGGTACCTATAATTCTAATCTTGGTTTGTTGACACAAAGCCAACTGGGTGATGATGGGCTGGACACTATTAGCTTCAGGGAAGGTGTGTCAAAATGGATTTCTTTGAGGGCTGGATCAGCGTTGTAGTTCTCCTCTGTGGACCGGCAGTGGGTGGTGGGTGGGGCAGGACAGATGTCTCCTGCAGCACCCTGCCAGCCAAAATGGGGCATGGAGGGGTCCGTGCGTGGCCCCTGTGCCTCATTTTCACCCTCTATGGCCTCATGCAGCACCCTGCCGGCCAAAAACAGGCCACATGGACCATTTTGGGGCAATTTTTAGGTTTTTTTTGGCCTGTTATGGGCTCATTTTTGGCCTGTTATGGGCCCATTTTTTAGTCCATTTTTGGTCCATTTATGGCCTGTTTTGTACTCATTTTTCAGCCCATTTTTGGCCAGTAGATTGTTGCAGGAGGCAATGGAAGGAGAAAATGAAGTGTGGGGGGCTACATGCAGCCCATCTCAGCCACTGGAGGCCCCACAGAATGGTTCCTTAATAGTTCCAGGCAGGCCCCCTGAGCCAGATTTAAGTACCCCACACAGGCCTGATTTGGCCCATGGGCCTTGAGTTTGACACCCCTGCTTTTGGGAGAAGGCAATGGCACTTCTGAAATCTTGCCAAGAAAACTGCAGGAAGTTTTTCCTGGGAGTCACCAGGAGACAACATTGACTTGAAGATGCATATTTTCACACACTGTAAGAGATGCACACTTACATACACTGTAAGAGAACAGCCCTGTTTATGAATAATTGCTGGACATCAAAGCATATCCACTGATGAAATGGATATTTTTAAAATATTTTTTCAGATTTCTAACACAGGTCTGATAGTTCCAAGTTCTTTAAGAGTTCATATTTCAGGACAAAATCTTGACCCTAACTCAGTTAATAATCAGCAGTATTGTTTGGATTAAAGATGAAACAAAAACAAGCACCAAGGTTTTCCAGTTAAAGATGTAGTTGTGCCATTAGACCAAAAAAAGGCCACACACCCTTCCTTGGAAATATCAAGCTTTTTTGATAAAGTGTGGATATCCATTTTGTTGGAAGATTTGTATAGATACTCCGTTTCCTTTTTCTGCTGTTCAGGGTTGCTGCAAAAATGCCTGACCGCTAAACCCAATATAGCACAACCAACATAAGATATAAAAAGGATAACACTGTCACACATCAAGAACATATTGTTGTGGTTTGCTGGCAGCCGGTGAGGATGGCAGAGGTATCAGACAGTGAGGATGAAAGGGAACCAGTCAGGGAGTCTGGGGAGGACTTGGATGAGGGTCCTGCATCTGATGCAGTATGGGGCCAGGACCATCTAAGAGTGCGGTGCTGCCTTCGGGTCCTGGCAGAAGTGAAGCAGAGGACCACGGGGAGCCTGTTCCCAGTGCGCATGTGCGCAGAGCTGCTAGAAGGCAAGAGCAGCTGAAGCAGAAGGCGAGAGCAGCTGAAGCAGAAGAGTAAGGCTGGGAGCTGATTGTCCCTCTCATAAGGGATAAAAGTCAGTCCTCAATGACGAAGAGCTTTGCAGGAAGCGAAGCAGTTCAGTAATTTCTGAGTCCTTTGTGAAGCTCCGATCCGTTTTTTCTAGGTTTTTGGGTAGGTTTATGTTAGCCTTAACTGGATGTCTGTTTCTTGGCAGCATTCGACAACACTGAAAAGCATGCTCTTATCTGGAAAAACTGTGTATAATGAGTTTTGCCTGGGAATGTGAGTAATTCCCAGCATCACATTAAAAAAGGTTTTACTTTTAAATTCAGCTTGTGTGTGATGACAGGAGTGTAACACAAATGTAACAAAATCCAAAACATAAATAAATGTCCTTTAATGCCTCCAACTTGGCCCCACTGTTCAATAATTCTGAGTTGGAGATAAAACTTACTCAAAAATAGTCTTCAAAAGAAAGCAATACAGTCCGAACTTAATGAGCAGATAGAGGTGAAATAAAAAACCAAATAAACTACAATGACAAAATTTCCACAATGGACCAGGATAAGTAATTATCAAATTCAAGGAGATAACAAGGCATAGTCTGTTGGAAGGACGCCAACCAAGATAACTTCAGCCCAAAATAAAACACGCTTTGCTTCTGGCAATGCTGTGTTGTAACTGTCTCTCTTATATACTATTCTCCCCAGCTGCAACTAATAAGGGGGATCATGGCCGCTTCCTCTCTCGTAAGCCAAGTTGTTTCTTTCTCCGTTCCTCCCTGCGTGTCCTAGGATGAAGAGGGGATGGGCCTGGTTCTTCCTTTGACTGCCCAGCCGGCCTCTGCCCTTCCCCAGCCTCCTCCACAACCTCCAGAGCCACACCTCCAGTCCCTGTTGGCTGCTCGTCCTCTTCCTCAGAGTCCAACTCTATCAAGGGCATGACATTGTGTTTTATTAAGTTTGCTGAAGTCTGAGTCAGAACAAATATCAGAAACTACCAACAGTGTACTACAACCACATAGAATCAGCATAGCATACAAGCCAACTAAAGCCCTTCAAAACATTCTAAGTAAGCCAAAAGACCCAGCAGCCCCAAAGGAAAAAAACAGGAGTCATCTATTACATAGAGTGTAATAACTGCAACTGCCACTATGTAGGACAAAAAAGCAGAAGATTGGCAGAACACATCCATGAACACCAACTAGCAGTCAGAAAACATGATGAAAACTCTTTATTTTCACAACATATGGACAGATTTAACCAGTTTCAACTACGAAACTGTGACGATCCTAGACCAAGCCAAGTCCAAAAGCACTAGGGAATTTCTAGAGACTTGTTACTCTGACAAATTAATAGGCACACAGACATAAACAATATCTACATAGAAAAGATCCAATCTACAAGCACAAAGGGGAACAAAAAGACCAAAATACATTTCTACCAGCAATCAGCACCCTTATGAGCATCATTAACTCCAAGATTAACATCAGACTAACAATCAAGAAGTAAACAATACCTCAATCAAGGAGCTGCCAAACAAGCTAATAGTAAAAAGCTCAACCAAACAACTTCTTAAGACTACCCCTACCAACACTGATAGAATAAGCCACTGAGAGCAAACTCCATTCCTTACACTGATGATGTTACCTAGTTTGGGTAATGAAACATCTGCAAGAAACGCTGGTTGCAGAAAACCAAGCTAAGAGACCACCAAGGACCCCTTATTTCAACCCTGAGTTACAAATATTTTCCTTTATTCTTTACCTTAATCTTAGTCTCTAACCTCATTTTCCAGAGAGGTTATGTACAGCTAGTTTTCTTGACTGAGTAACCTAGCACAAAACCAGAATTATAGCAACTGTAGCATATACCAGTACATTTGTTTATGTTATGGTGGTTGTAGGAATTTTCATGTGGACTTTGTTAGGTGCAAGCAATCATGAAGCAAGGCAGTTCAAATGAATACAAGTTTATTGCATGCTAGCACTCTCTACAATAATCTAGTAGCAGTCAAAATAATAAACTAGCAGCAGTCAAAGCAAATTGGATGTAGCTAAGAATCAGTTCAAAATGGGCTGCATTTAGATCTCTTGTGGGTGCAAAGGATCTCAAGAATGACGAAGTACTTGACCTCTCTCTTGGGCTCAGCCTTGTCATCTCCTACAGGCTCTATTAACATCTTCTAGTATACTATCTGATGGTACTTCCCAATTGACCATTGATAAATGGGTTTTTGAAGGTTCACTGCAACTACTTTATGCATGATCTTTTGCTTCATGCTAGCTTCTATGCTCTATAAAGGAGCAGGTTGCAGTGACATTCTATGTTTAGTTGTTAGCTGCACCCCCAGTTTTTCTCCAAGTATTGTTGAGTTCAAAATAATGTATAGTTGATCTATCTCTAATATTGAGATGAGCTTTTTCTTCATTGTTCTGAAGCATTGTTTCTCAGTTAATGGGGATGCAGGTCTCCTGTCCATCCATAATTCACTCATACATTTCATATATCCCCCTCTCATTAAATTTATTGTACTGTTGTAGTAGCAATTCCAGATTATTTAGTCTTGTCTATGCATGGTTTGTTCCAGTAGTGTACTTATCATCAGAGTGCTGCAGTTCCCCAATACCTTATGCAAACCTTGTTAATTGAGGCAATGTCTGTACTGGCACAATACTCCTTGTTTGTGTCACTCTCATATTTGAGATGAAACATTATCATGTTGTTGCCCAAGGACTCTATTGGTAAGATAGGTACCAGCCATGATTTGAACCTTGGTCTCTTCGTCAAAAGTGACACTCTAACAACTACGCTATCCAGCCACAATGTAACCTAACCTAACATAAGGTAACAACATAACATAACAATATCTCATCTCATAATAAGTATCAGGAGTCTTGCTCCCTTCAATCCTTTCTGCACCTCCTCCCCATGTATTCCTATGGAGGTATTTGTTTCTGTTCACTTGGGAAATAACAGGAAATTCTTCTGAGAAGGGATGAAAATGGATTACATGAATTTAAGATAACTACTTGAAGAATCAATTTCAGGAAATTAATTGCAGATGGTTAATGAGGTTTAATTACTCCCTCCCTTTTAAAGCATGTGAGAGAAATCTGTATATATTGTAAGATTAGTGTTTGAGACAAATGATGGGCTGACAGCAGGGCAGCTGGGTTTGGAGGCAACTTGCCAACACACAATATAAGGTTTCAAACAGTTGCATGTAAAGGTTACTGTACTGTGATAAAAACATACCAGTGCACATTAGAACATTTTAATTCCATAACATGTCAACTTGATAATATTGGAAAAGATTCAGTACTTCAACTTCTAAAACCCTACAGAAAGGCTGGATAAGAGTATTCCAGTTAAAAAAAATTCTTAGGAAATGCTAGAAAGTTCTCTCAATCCATTACAGTGAGCTCTACATATCTTTAATTTCAGTGACCACTCTCATGTTTACTATGCCTTCTGATCTGTGTTTAAGCAAGATTTTTTAAAAGCTGGTAATTCCTAAACTTAAACGGATTCTTAAATTGCTACTAAATATTTCTTCATCAACTTTATGAAACATGAACACATGTAATTAAGAAAGGGAAAGAAAGAATCATTGCAATTGTCCAAGCTTGTTTTTCTGACAGTCCTTTTTGCAGGACCATAATTACATGAGACCCAGAGAATCTCTATTTTAAGAAAGTGTCTGCCAAGAAATGAAAGGATTTTAGCATTTATCACTGTTTCTCCAAGGTCACAGATGCAGTATAGAAACTAATTGATTGACCCCTTAACCCGTGCTTTTCATATAGTCTCTATGGATGCACCAATTCTTCCAAATTCCATAGGCTTTCAGATGATAAGGAACAAGGGAGTCAGCTTGTTTCTGCAGGATAAGCTATATATTCACACTTTGTTTTTTTAAAAGCATTTAAAAATACCCCTAGCCCTCACAGAACTATAGTCTTTGGGAATATGAACTGGACAGATTTTTTTTTAAAAAAAGCCTAAGTGCTTGAATCTGATGCTTGTAATATAAGGAGAGCACAGAAAAAGGTAAATTGGTAGCAAATGAAACAGTATAAAGCTCCACATAGTAATGATTCCCTCTATATTTAAAAAATGCAATGTATTTTAAGAAACATTTCCTTCTATAGTCTCAATTCTCATTGATTCAGAGTGCCTACACAAAAAAGTGCAAAGATTAACATACTCATATTATTTCTCCATGAAAAAGCCTTGTACTTTACAAGAAGTCAGTTATTTTGAAGGACAGAGACAATTATGCCACATGAAAACATTAATTGAAAGGACATTCAATTTTTTAAATTCTCCCATTCTAATCCACTCATCCATTCTATCTTGGGCCTAGCATTTTTTTTATGAATACTGCATGAGAGAATGTCCCATCACTGGGTTTCACTTCAATAGGGTACTGTAGCCCTTCCAGCAATTCTCTATTAAGTCTTGTAAAGATATAATGAGTGAGTAAAACTTGAGCTATTACACAGAAAAGGAGAATCGCCAGAAAAGGTAAAATGACCATTTATGTTAATATAATAATAATTATTGTACTAATGAATTTTGTACAGATATTTTATTTAGGAACTGATAAAACTGTAGGTTGAAATTAAGAATTTAAACAAAAGTATCTGTATGGCAATTGTTTTTTTTTAACCTAACTTACAGTTCTACAATTACCAGATGAAAAGATTTAAGCTTTATTCACTTGAAAATCATAATCACTAGATGAGAAAACTATTTATGAAAGGATGCTTAAGGTCACAACTTCTTTGTAATAAATAAAGGTCAAATTCCTGGATTCTGTACTTTGGAAACCTAACCATTCATGATCAGTTTGTTGGCTGAAACTAATAAACAGACAACAAATGGTCAAAATTGGGAGCGTCCTATCAAATTCTGTACCTGTCAACAGTGGTGTCTCCCAAGGCAGTGTTCTAGTACCAACTCTCTTCATACTCTACATAAATGACCTCTGTGATCATATTAACAGCAACTGCGTTCTCTTCACTGATGATGTAAAGCTATTCAACACAACAGACAATACTACTACCCTTCAAAAATACCTTGACTATGTATCAGAATAGTCAAACAAATGGCAACTTCAAATCTCAACAAATAAATGCTCTGTCCTACATATTGGCAAAAAAATATATCAGAAAATAAAATACAGGCTGAATAGTCAAGACCTTGTTGATGATCCAAACTCTGTCAAGGATCTTGGAGTACCCATCTCTAATGATCTAAGTGCTAGAGCCCACTGTAACTACATAACCAAAAAGATGTTAAGAGTTGTTAACCTAATCTTACGTAGTTTTTTCTCCGGTAATATTACACTACTAACTAGAGCATACAAAACATTTGCTAGACCAATACTCGAATACAGCTCTTCAGTCTGGAACCCACATTATGTATCTGATATTAACACAGTTGAGAAACTCCAGAAATATTTCACAGGAAGAGTTCTCCTCTCCTCTACTCGTTGCAGAATACCTTATGCCACAGGACTTGAAATTCTAGATCTAGAAAACCTAGAACTACGCCGCCTTCGGTCCGATCTAAGTATAGTATATAAAATCATACATTGCAATGTCCTACCTGTCAATGAATACTTCAGCTTCAACCATAACAATACAAGAGCAAACAATAGATACAGGTGAAACTCAAAAAATTAGAATATTGTGCAAAAGTTCATTTATTTCAGTAATGCAACTTAAAAGTGAAACTAATATATGAGATAGACTCATTACATGAAAAGCAAGATAGTTCAAGCCATGATTTGTCATAATTGAGATGATTATGGTTTACAGCTCATGAAAACCCCAAATCCACAATCTCAGAAAATTATAATATTGTGAAAAGGTTCAATATTCTAGGCTCAAAGTGTCCCACTCTAATCAGCTAATTAAGCCATAACACCTGCAAAAGGTTCCTGAGCCTTTAAATGGTTTCTCAGTCTGGTTCAGTAGGAATCACATCATGGGAAAGACTGCTGACCTGACAGTTGTGCAGAAAACCATCATTGACACCCACCATAAGGAGGGAAAGCCTCAAAAGGTAATTGCACATGAAGTTGGATGTTCCCAAAGTGCTGTATCAAAGCACATTAATAGAAAGTTATGTGGGAAGGAAAAGTATGGAAGAAAAAGGTGCACAAGCAGCAGGGACGACCGCAGCCTGGAGAAGATTGTCAGGAAAAGGCCATTCAAAAGTGTTGGGGACTTTCACAAGGAGTGGACTGAGGCTGGAGTCAGTGCATCAAGAGCCACCATACACAGACGGATCCTGGACATGGGTTTCAAATGTCGTATTCCTCTTGTCAAGCCACTCCTGAACAACAAACAACATCAGAAGCGTCTTACCTGGGCTAAAGAAAAACAGACCTGGTTTGTTGCTCAGTGGTCCAAAGTCCTCTTTTCTGATGAGAGCAACTTTTGCATCTCATTTGGAAACCAAGCACCAAGAGTCTGGAGGAAGAATGGAGAGGCACACACTGCAAGATGCTTGAAGTCCAGTGTGAAGTTTCCACAGTCTGTGTTGATTTGGGGAGCCATGCCATCTGCTGGTGTTGGTCCACTGTGCTTCATTAAGTCCAAGGTCAATGCAGCTGTCTACCAGGAGATTTTGGAGCACTTCATGCTTCCTTCCTCAGACGAGCTTTATGGGAATGCTGACTTCATTTTCCCACACTGCCAACAGCACCAAAACCTGGTTCAATGACCGTGGGATTACTGTGCTTGACTGGCCAGCAAACTCGCCTGACCCGAACCCCATAGAGAATCTATGGGGCATTGCCAAGAGAAAGATGAGAGACATGAGACCGAACAATGCAGAAGAGCTGAAGGCCGCTATTGAAGCATCCTAGTCTTCCATAACACCTCAGCAGTGCCATAGGCTGATAGCTTCCATGCCACACCCCATTGAGGCAGTAATTGCTGCAAAAGGGGCCCAAACCAAGTACTGAGTACATATGCATGCTTATACTTTTCAGAGGTCCGATATTGTTCTGTGTACAATCCTTATTTTATTGATTGCATGTAACATTCTAATTTTCTGAGATTGTGGATTTGGGGTTTTCATGAGCTGTAAACTGTAATAATCTGAATTATGACAAATCATTGCTTGACCTATCTTGTTTTGCATGTAATGAGTCTATCTCATATATTAGTTTCACTTTTAAGTTGCATTACTGAAATAAATGAACTTTTGCACGATATTCTAATTTTTCGAGTTTCACCTGTACAAACTCAAGGTTAATCACACCAAACTTGATTGCAGGAAATATGACTTCAGCAACAGAGTGATCAATGTCTGGAATACTCTACCTGACTCTTTGGTTTCTTTCCCAAGCCCCCAAAATTTTAAACTTAGACTTTCTACTATTGATCTCACCCCTTTCCTAAGAGGTCTGTAGGGGGCATGCATAAGTGCACCAATGTGCCTACCGTCCCTGTCCTATTGTTTCTTTTATTTTTCTTATATGTATCCATGTATTCATAACTATGTTTTTACTTATACCTATTATATTATTATTATTATTATTATTATTATTATTATTATTATTATTATTATTATGCAATTGACAAACCAAATTAAAAAATAATAACACAAACTATGTATTGTGTTAGCACTTTCAAATATAGTTACTACTACCTATAAGCTGAAAAGTAAAATCCTGCAAAAACTTCAGTCTGACATTATAGAATGTTTTAAAAACTTGGGGAAACTGTTACACTATAAAAAAATTTTTTCAGTCTTGTATCCTATTACAGCTTTATATACCAGGATCATACACTCAGCTTCTCATGACTGTTCAAGTCAACTTTGAACTTGATGCAACCAGCTACAGCTTCTATAATTAACTGGAAAAAAAATCCCGGATGCATATATTATAAAACTTTCAATCTAGCATAATACTTACCCATACAGATTTTCAAGGGGTCCACAAATTTTCCATAATAGTTCCTACAGTTAGTTATAGTTTGTACATGATATAATATAGCTTCACAATGGAATTTATGAACTGGTATAGGGTATAGGGTTTCCTGCCTGAGCAGGGGGTTAGACTAGAAGACCTTCAAGGTCCCTTCCAACTCTATTCTATTCTATTCTATTCTATTCTATTCTATTCTATTCTATTCTATTCTATTCTATTCTTATTCTTATTCCTATTCTCTAGAAATTCAAGCATAAAAGCAAAATTAAAGAAGTACTCAGTTAATCCTACTTACTTATCTATAACCTTTCCCCCACAACTCACTAGTCCTTATATAAGAAGGATATTTTATATATCTATTTTATGGCTTTTGAAATAGAGAAGGCAATGGGATCCATTTTAAAACTCACCTTAAATAAAACAGATAATCTTATTTTTTTTAAAAAAAGAAGTGGTCATATAAGTCAAGAAACTTATATTCATTAGTTGGTAGTTTGAGTGATAAAGTCATTTATGTCATGATTATGTCAAGAGGAAATAATCTGCATCTATCCATTAGATAATTGATCTAACAAATTCTTTATTTATTATACAGTTATGTCTATCTGCTGAAGCTAGGACTTATCAGTTTTTAAACCTTATGCAAGTGAATTTTGATGATGGTCACATTTACCATGCTTGCTTTGCTACATCAAACTGATATGCCCTGGTCAACTCATCAAGATGGGCCTGAAGCATAGGTTGCATTTCTTCTCTAGGAGAGGGAGTTAAAGTTGCAGTGGACTGTTGTCCAAAAGAGATTGCAGGGGAAGAAGCCACTCCTCGGACAGGGGGTGTAGGAACTCTGTCATCTTCTTCAAGTTCATCCTCCATTCCCTGATGCAAATATGTCTGGACAGGTAAAGGTGGACACCAAACATCACTGTTGTACCTACAAAATAAATTATTTTGGTTCACAGTTGAGTCTTAAAGTTTTAACAATTATGTAATAGAGATAGTAGATATCCATCTTTGTTGTTAAGGGCACTCTGATTTAAAACTCTGCTCAACCATGAAATTCTAAATGTTCAGACTACTGTTATGAGGTTGGAAGTGTCACACAGGGGAAATAAATGTTTACTGCATTGAATTCCGGCAGGAAAAAGGTAAGATATAAACCTAATTAAAAAAAAATAAGCTAAAGGGTATTTAGTAAGCGAAGTATTAGCATACAGTTGCAGAATTAGAATAAACATGTCACTTGTTTATTTCAGTAACTCTAAGATTTTATCTTTCCTCCCTTTTCAAAAATATTATTCTGACTTTTGATATTTCTGATAGTGTTCTAATCAACAATAAAAACCACTTGCTAGTGTCTTTAAAATATCCTTTCTTTGGCTGACATGAGCAGCAATGTCAAGCAAACAAATAATTGTGCAAACTATGGGACAAATGCAGATGTGTGTTTTGCTACTATTATTTATAACTGGACAAACAATTAATGTTAAATATTAAGGAGGGCGTATGAGTGTGTGTAAGGTGCCAAGGTGGTGTGGTGAGGGTGGTGCAGGGTTGCATGACAGTTGGGGAGGGTGCATGATGATGTACAAGGATTTGAGGAAGATACAGGGAGGATACACAAGGATGAATGGAGGTACACAAGAGTGTGAGGGAAATGTGGCAAAGCCTAGAAAAGTATATGAAGGTGTGTAAGTATATATGGGGATATGAGGGAATTGCAGCTAGGCTCATGGAGGATATGTGATAGTACAAGGAAGATGTGTTGAGGCTTGAAGAAGATGTATGTGCTTGGCATCGTTTGAATGCAGACTGGGACTGGGGAAGGGTGCATAGATGGGGGAAACTTACCCTAGTGGCTTGTAACTTTCCCTGCTAGCTTTATTGATTTTCTTGGAAAGCTGGCAGGGAAGATAGCAAATGACGATCACATGATTGTAAGGCAGTGCAATTGATCAGGTGGAATCTGGTTGCAAGTGCCCATATTGCAATTATGTGATTGTAAGTTGCTGGCATAGTCAAAATGTTGAGGACTGCTCATATCTATTATTTATTCAGCATTGTTGTAACTTTGAATGGTTACATGAGGTGAATTATTAAGCACTATATTTCTTTGAGAAATAGAGTCTGGAGAATAGAGAAAGCATACTGGAAGTGAAATGACATTGCCAGTAGCAATTAAGGATGTAAAAGGAATATCCTTATCTATAGAAGATTGTTTGAAATTGAATCTTCTCTTAAACTTTCAGTAGAGAGATGAAAATGTGCATTTGTAATGGAAGGGTATGGAGAAAGGATTACTGAGCCAGATGGATTAAAACACTATTGTAATAAATGTATATGAACAGTCTTACATTTACAATCTCTCTTCAAACTTCATAATAAATGGCTGATCCTGACCCTAACCCTAACCCAGCCTTAGCTGTCAGATAATGGATTCAAAATTGTTCATAGGAAAATACATTACCCTTGTTCTTGTGGATCCACCCCATAGTGTTCTAACTCTGTTCCTGGAAGTGGATGTATTGGAGGAGGTGGAAGAGGAACACTGGCCCAGGTAGACCCATTATTTTTCTGAGTCTTGGGAGTATTTTTGTTTTTCTTTTTCTTTCCTCCTTTCCCACCTGAAGTCAAGAAGCATTACAAAAATATGAAGAAGCTAAGTTAATTATTTACATATTTCTATTTCCAGAAAGAGTTTTGATTCCAGATGGCACATGTAAAAAAAGAGTGAAAGCATGAAAAGAACTTTTTTCTATTTTTATTTTACTAATATCAGCAGCAAGATGTTATAGCTGACATAAGTTAGAAATAATAATAGAGTGGTGTGGCGTGAAAAGAATCCGTATAATTGTCAAGCATTACCGTATTTGCCGGCGTATAAGGCGACTTTTTGCCCTGAAAAACATGCCTCCAATTGGGGGTCGTCTTATATGCCGGGTCGTCTTATACGCCGGCAAATAGTAATTGGGAAGCACTGCGGCTGCCACAGGCTGAGGCACTTTTTACGCACCGTGGAAGCGAATCTACTTCTTTTCATTTAACAAACTCCATATAACTTAATCACAATGAACCATACGTTGAATAAAAATTAAAATGTTCTTGTGTCAAAACTATATTTATAGATTTATTTTGTCTGTGTTAGGAAACATAAAACACCAGAACGAAGTGCTTCAAAACAGAGTATTTATAATACTCTTTCTCAGGGTGATTTCTCAGTTATTAAGAACACAACCCCAAATATGATTCATTTGGCTTATTTCCAGACACAAAGCCAAGTGTAGGTGTTAAACTCTAAAAAAGTCTGTAAGCAGTTTATTGCTGGAATAGGTTTCCAGCATTCAGCTAAAAATGCAAAAATCATAAGTGTAATATTTTAAATATATTCAATCCAATAGCCTCCCTCCCAATTATATACATATAAAAAAAGATTATACATGGAGAAATGAACAATGAGGAATGCAAAAACATAGAGGAGAATGTATACACATATCCATGACGAGACTACATCACATTTTATGGAAGTCCAGACTTAATAATAGCTAATGATCATACTATATTTGGTCATAATGTGCTATATGCCAAAGAAGAATGAAACATCAAATAGAATTAGGCAATAACACAGAAGAATTCTGAATAAGATAATATAGGGCTTACAGAAAATACACATATACGTAAGTAAAGAATAATAAAAATGGAAAGTGACAAGACAATAGAAATGCTAAAAATAACTTCACAAATTTTTAAATTTTGTTTTTTTTTTTAAATATGGCATGCATAATATAATTTGTTATACTGCAGTGGGATTTTATACTGTCGTTTATGTACTGTGACCCATCTTGATGGCATATATAATTACACTACAATAACCAGCATGCAACCTTTGCTTTATGTTTGGATTTAATTCTAAATATTTTAAATGCTTATCTTTCAATTCCAATATAATTCTACTACTGAATTTATTGATATGCTGGACCTCAGAGATATTGTGATTCTACATGAGAATATGTGTCCAATAATAGTATATACAATAAAAAACCCTCATAAATAACCTTAGAGAAAACCAAAGCTATAAAGTGATTACTTTATAGAAAGGTAGTACTGCTCCAGAAAGGTGAGAATTTTATGAAATAAAATTTTCATTCATGCTCAAAAATATAGGAAATCAATTCATACATAATTTATATGTTCTCTAAATTAGCTTCTTAAATTGAGCAAATAAAGTATATTTTTCAAAAAAAAGCAAAATAACAATTCATATATGATTATATATGAATCGTTCAGGTATATTTACACAAAAGTTATACCCAGTAATTGATCATGTATCTTGAGTCTTTCAGGTTTATAAAATTGAATTAAAAATAAAAACTTCCTTCTTATGTAAATTGTATTGAAACCAACCTGAGAGGCTGTCACTCCTTTCTGAACTGTTGTGAGAGCTGGTGGTGCTGAAATCTTGTGACTGGTTGTGTGGCATTCTATTAGACAATCCCTCAGCCAAACGGTAGTCAGGGATGTAAAGCAAAGCTAAGGGTTGAAGGGCAAAGGTCATAGTACCTTCTTGTGATTAGTTTATAGAACATGCACAACATGCAGTTAACTCTTTATCAGCTTATAAGTAAAATGTATTAAATATTTAACCTAATGTATCATATGGGTAGCAGGATGCAGTGCATATCTATGAAACTGGAAAAAGATGAAAGAAACTGAAATAGCATAATCCAATTAGTTGAATTTGTAAAGTTTTAGAATACATGCAAGATACATTAAAGGAAGTGAGAACAGTAGTGGGTAACCCATAATTTTATTTCCATGCAGAGAACATATTCATAAAAGAAAATTAAGAACAAGAATCACCATTGTTGCCTTTTCCCTGATCTGGAAGAGAGTAACCAAATCCCATTAAGTCACTTTTCTGCTGAATTGAACTTTTCCACTGAGGATCTGGTAAATCAACCGCCAATTCATGGATGCTGTTGGAATGCAGTATTTGCGTTGTGGCATATGGAGTAGCTTGTGTTATTTGGCTGGAACTATTGTAACTAGTTTTGGTACTGAAGTCAATGCTGCTATAAATGGCTCCATCAGAAAGCATTGTGGCAGTTTTATCCCCTGGCATTGGAGGTAGCACATCTGGGGTGCAAACAGAGAAATGGAAGGAAAAAATAGTATTATAAAGAAAAAAAATACTAAGCTATCAAGGTTTTAATATGAAAAATAAATATATCATGCTGCACATTTGCTTTTTGGCTGAGACAGTTTCCATGAGCCAGTGAAGGGAAAATGATGTATTGCCTATGCCTTTCTATCAGCATCTTTGACAAACTTTGCACTTGTCCTTCACATCTCACTGCTTAAAAGCCATATTTCCTCCATATCTTCAACTGTGAAAATGAAGCTTGGAATATTTCGGTCCCAAACACTGTTTCCAATTGTTCATTTTATGTCAGTGCCAATGACACTGTCGTGCTCAAGGGATATGATAAAAATCCCAGAAAGAACAATCTCCTTGTATTTTCCTCCCTGCCAATTCCATCATGCGAGCACTGCACAAACTACTGAATGAACACAGAGATACCTTCAGTTATTCTTAAAGAGTCTTGGTCAATGCTACTTTAATGTATTTATTTTTAAAATCACCTGGATAATAAATTATTTTGGATTTTTTTTCATTTTCAAGAACTTCATCTAATTGAGACTTGAAATATGCTAAAACATAGAATTACTTTAAATTTAATATTAGATGATGAAATGATTTGATTTTTCATCAAAATTATTTTAACCCACTAAGTGAAATACAAGGGAATGACCTTCATTACTATAAAATTAAATGGGTAAATATTATTTATCCAAAATAATTACCAAAATATTAATGATTAGCCTAATGCAGTATGAAGTCTTTTTATTTTTCATTTTATTTCAATAAAAGGCATAAACCAAATTCTCACATGGAAAAGTGAATAGCGTAGTTAAGATCAATTTGTGAAAATTATATGCTTTGGAAAAGAAATGAAATACCCTGATATACCTGTGTGACCTGTGTGTACTTTGACAACATTTGTGAAAAACATGAATTATTTTCATAGGGCAGCCAAAAGACAAATATAGAAATAATGAATCAGAAATCAATTGTCCAAATTAAAATGATCATATTCATTTATAGCATTTTTATATCACAGACTCTGCAGACTCAATGCAGTTTAAAAGCTAATTCTTTATTTTTCTAGAGAAAACCTTGAGCACTTTCCATTTCTGAGAAACACTCACAGACAAATAGATGAATTGTATAGGTTCAAAGAAAAGAATGATCAAGGAACTATAAAGAGTGACTGAATGAACTGGGAATGTTTAACTCAGAAGAATGAGGAAGGATATGTTTGCACTTTTCAAGGACCAGAACAGATGTTACCCAGAAGAATATAAAGAGCTACTCCCACTTGTTCCAGACTAGTGGGAGGGACTTAATTGATTTAAGATTTAAAAAGGCAGAAATGTTAGAAAGAAAAATTTAAGAATAGGAGCATTTTAATAGTGGACTCTATTACTTATACTGTACTTTAATTCAGATTCTTGCACTGAATTGCTTACAGTAGAATGCTAAAGCCAGGTTGCTGGTTGGGATACTGCATTGTTAGTTTTATACCTATTTGAAAGTGATTGCACTGACTTTCAATGAACTAATTATTTCTGTTTATGCATTTGTTTATGATATGTAAGGTCATAATCTAACTGGAACTCATAGGCTTGGAACCCACGTTATCTGGTATCTGTTGCTATATATTTAGTCAATAAATGTGATTATTGCAAGAGTTTTGATTTATATGGTTAGAACTACAGATTTCAGATGGCTAAATTGAGTGGCTGTGGATTTTCGGGAATTTTGGGTGTCAAATGTTCTATGTTTGGTTCTGAATGGGATTACCACTTCAAACAGAGCTGTTGTGTTATTTTTGAGTTATACTAGATTCATAGCTCCTGCCTTAAATTTGGACCACCTTACTCATGGTCATCTCTTCTTTATTTTTTAAATGTGTATACCACGTGATTCCCTGTGGCTGAGATTATTGCAATGTGCTTTACACGGGGCTATCTTTGGTGACAATTCATTACTATGCAAGCTGCCCTGGGTGGCAGTGGGTTTGTTTTAGATGGAATTCAAGAGGCTGGCTATCAGCTTTAAAGGTCTTCATTGCACAGGGGGAATCACTTGTCTCTGATTATCTTTGCCGATCTAATCAGATCTGACAAAGTAGGTATTTTTCAGATTTTGTCATTTCAGCAATATCATTTGGTGGAACACAGGAGACTTACCTTCTCTATCACAACCAGCCCCCCAATGATCTGAAAGGCCTGCCTTTTGTAAAAGCCTTGATGAGCCATTTTATTTCTCCCATTCCCCCCCTCCACACACCACAAACTTTTCATATTTTTCAAATACATCCAGATAGTTTGCTTGTAACTGATGAATTGTGTAATGGATTTGTATCTTGTTATACTTTATTTTTACAATATTATGCTGTTTTAATTGTATGTCATCTAGAGTTTATGTCAGGACAGCAATTATAAAAATTGACTAAATGTAATAAATATTTTATTTCGTAAACCTCTTGATAATATAGAAAGCTTTTGTATAAATATATAGTGTAACAATATATCATTACCGGTACTTTTTATTTTCATTGTTTATATTTCCATCATCATTTTTTAAATAAACATGTTGTATAAAGAAACAATGTATCCTGCCAAACAATGTATCATGCATGTAAAGAAATTTGAAAATGTACCTCCACGACCAAAATTCCCAAGGTCACTTGGTCCATTGGTACTGTTGTTAACAGGAAGGCTGGTAGCAGGCCAAGAATCCGCAAGCCAAGGATAACTTGGATCACTTGCATTTAACAAGCCTGGCCGACTAAAGAAATCCAATAATAAAGTATTAATGTGAGAAATCTATGTAATTGTAATAGAAACAATTTTATTGGAAAGTTTGTGGAACAAATGGAAAGGAGCATTCCATTTACAGTTGTAACAATTCTATGAAATTTGTAAAGTAATTTTATATCAAAATAGTGAAGTCTGTGCATTTAAAAATATTCAGAGTAAACTTGGATTCTGTATAAACCTGACACACTGCCTGTAGAAACTGGTAGCATACCCTCACACAGTTTGCTGTAATCCCAATGAATTCCATTGTCTGGGCTGAAAAGAAGTAATAGGCTGTACCACCACTGAAAGAACCTAAGCCAGGAAGAAATGATAAATTGCTACCTCAAGGGAATAATCATTCAAAGTGACTGTTCTATATCAACCATTTCCAGCCCTCTGGTGATTATTTTTTCACTTCCTGCATACCAAATGTATGTCTGTTATCTAGAAGATGCTAGAGTGCTCTTGCATGAATTTAAAAGCAAGCAAGTTTGAATGGGATTAATGGAAAATTCAAAGTATCTGTTCTACCTATGACAGCAGACTTCCATATGTTTATTTTCAATTTTTATAAACTACTGAAGGCAGAATATGTATTGACTGAAACAAATGGATGAGATATACATTAGGTTTAATCTTGTTCCTAAACTTTGGCAAGATAAATAAAGATGGAGAGAAAATATGAAGCAAATAAATTGAAAGTATACATATTAAAATTTTTAAAAGCAAAAAATAACCTTGGGAATCAGAATTTCGCATTAGCAGGTATTTCATCAGATGTTTGTACATAACATTTATGACAGTATATTTTTTTCTTGCACCCCCAATATTCCCGTCTGTATAATTTCAGAGAGAAGTATCGGTTTCTATAGAAACGGCAATAAGATGATCACACAGCTTGCTTCTCATTTATGTACTCTCATTAGACTTAATCCCTTTTTTGCTAAAATATTGATTCAATGGGAGATGGGAAGTTATTACCAGATCCTAATTACAGTCTCCATATTGGCACTGAGAAAATATATGAGGATATATGGGTCTGTTATCAACTTTTATCAATTTCAATTGAGTGACCACAGTTGTAGAATCTAGTCCTATCAATTTACAACTTATTCATCTTCTGTGAATCATTTATTTTGTGAACGATTGTGTGTAATTGTTCATTCACTGCAATTTAATGGAAGCCAATAAGGTCTCTTAAACAACAGCAACTTCATTTACTAATGCCTAATTAATGCAATAACTATCCTGAAAACAAATGAATACATTCCTTCTGATATTTTCTACTAATTTCTTCTTGGGCATCTGGGAGTTATCAAACATCTGGGCTTGATTTCCTTAAGTGTACAACAGATCATTAAAAGCCAGTTTAATCCTTTTAATTCCTGCTAGAATTGCTACTTTTACATCTGATCATCTCTCTCTGTCTCTAGCTCCTAAAAAAGGAAGAAAATTAAATGAGCTAAACATATGAGAAATCCAAAGAAGTATGATCTGTAAATATAGAAGTAAATATGGAAATATACCTTCCATTGCTCATAAGTCCTCCATCTCCTCTTTGAAAAGTGACTGGTTTGTGTTTCAAATAGGAAAGGAAAGAAAAGAAAAAGTGCATTAGTATTTTATATTGAGTGAAATTATAATATGTAGGATAATTCATAAAGTCAAAAGGCCTATGCTCCACCTACCTGAGGATTGTATTTTAAGTGAGATAACTAAGTATAAGAATAGTGAAAGCCAAGGTAATTCCTGTTTCCTCAGCATGATGTTAATTTAAGTTAGTCTTTTTCAGTGACATGCTCACAGGATAACTTATTTCTGATTTCTTGTGATTATAGAGTTTATAGCAATTTTTGAAAATCAACTGACTAAAATCGAAAGACTTATAATACACTGAGCCCAAAACCCCTGAAATTGTGCAGGTCTGATAAAAGCATTACCTTTATTTCTCTAGCTAAATTAAAATGAAATTGCACAATCTTAACATGTTAGTGCTTAATGAAACAATAATGTTATGGTTATAATAATGTTATCACAAAATAGAAGTGAAAAACATGTTAAAACTGAAAAAATGGTAAAGTTTCACAGCAAACATTCTGTATTGTCTTTATTACACAATTTGATAATTGTGTACATTGATACTATACTGTAATTATTAAGACTATATCATAAACCCATTTAAAATCAGTTCAGTAAATAGTATTCAGATCCAATCATAATGTTCTTAGCAAAGTAGTTGTTAGCCATTAAAATCCAATATTTAGGAAAACTATTTTCTCAAATGACAATCCAGGATACTTTGCATTTGGTTCTGAAAATCATACATGTCTGGGAGAAGGCAGCCAAAATTTCTGTGCCAGTTGCTAAAGAGTAAATGTGACTTTAGACGCTTTGAAGCCAATAGAAAGATCAGCAGCTGAAAAGAGGCAAAATGGTTGACTCAGCCTTCCATCCTTCTGAGGTCGGTAAAAATAAGGATCCAGATTGTTGGGGGCAAAATGCTGACTCTAACCGATTAGAGAGGGCTGTAAAGCATTCTGAAGCAGTATGTAAGTTTAAATATTGTAATTGCTATTTCTGTTGTATCCTTTAATACAGTATTATGCAATAGGTTAGGTAGATTTAATTAAATTCAATATCTATTAAATATTTCATATTAGTGCAGCACAATTTACATTCAGATATAGTAAGCTGCTACCTTGTATAAGGTGGAATTCACAGATATATGTTGAACTCTCTGTGTATGATTTTTTAAATTTAATTAATTAATTAATTTATATTACCACCTATTCGCCCATGGCAACTCGAGGTGGTTTACACAATGTAAAACAATATTTAAAACAAAAAATAAAAATAAAAAAACAATAAAAATTAATGAAAAGAATCAAATAAATTAATAAAGTACAATAGAACAAAAATCAGGAAAAAAAATCAGCCCCAACTCCCACCTCCCACCCCGACAACAGATACATTAGCCATTGGATGGGCTCCATCCCGCTCTGGGTTCCCCAGGCCTGCTGGCAAAACCAGGTCTTCAGTGCCTTCCAAAAGAATGCTAGAGTGGAGGCTGTTCTAATCTCTGGGGGAATGATGTTCCAGAGAGATGGAACCATCACAGAGAAGGCCCTTCTTCTGGGTCCCATCAGGTGTATCTCCCTCAGGGATGGGACCTGCAACATTCCCTGCCTCCCCACTCCCCGCTCTAATGGGTAAGGTAGATGTGACTGGCAAGAGACGTTCCCACAGATAACCTGGTTCCAAGCCATGAAGAGCTTTAAAGGTGACAATCAGCACCTTGAATTGCACCTGGAAGCAAATCAGCAACCAATGTAGCTCCTGCAGGAGAGGTGACACATGTGCACACTGGGGTCTGCACAAAACCATGCAGGCCACTGCATTTTGCACCAACTGGAGCTTCTGGATGCTCCTCTAGGGCTGCCCCATGTAGAGCATGTTGCAATAATCAAGACGGGAAGTGACTAGGCCATGAGTAACTGTGAGTAGGGACCGCCGGTCCAGAAAAGGACATAATTGGTGCAGAATGCATAGTTGCGCAAAGGCCCTCATGGTCATGACCGCCACCTGCTCTTTGAGCAGGAGTCGTGAGTCCAGGAAAACCCCTAGATTACTCACAGGGTTTGTTTGGGTAGTGCCACCCCATCCAAGACCAAAGGTGGCAATTCTCCCTGAGCCAACAAACCCCAAACCCAGAGCCACTTGGTCTTGCAAGGGTTTAGTTTCAACCCATTGCTCCCCATCTAGCCCCTAACAGCCTCAAGGCACTGCAAGAGGGAGGACACAGCAACACTTAACTGGCCAAGAGCTGAGACATACAGCTGTGTATCATCAACATATTGGTGATACCTCAGTCCATGGTGATGGATGATCTCACCCAGTGGCTTCATATAAACATTGAGCAGGAGCGGAGAGAGTACCGAGCCCTGCGGAATCCCATAAAGCAGTGGACGAGGGCTGGATCTCTCCCCTCCTAAGTGACTGAGAGTGGCTGCAGAGGAAGGAATTGAACCAAGACAACACAAGGCCTTCCACTCTCATCCCCCGAAGCCACCCCAGGAGAATCCCACGGTCAATGGTATCAAAAGCCATCAAGAGGTGAAGTAGAGCAAGGATGGATGCACTACCCTCCATCCTGCTCCTGCCAGAGATCATCCAAAAGTGCAACGAATGCCGTTTCTGTCCCAAATCCAGGTCTGAATCCTGACTGGTAGGGGTCGAGATAATCCGTTTCATCCAGAAACCTCTGGAGCTGCTGTGTGACCACCTTCTCAACAACCTTCTCCAAAAGGGGAAGAGACAGGTCAGAAATTATCCAACCGGGTAGAGTTCAGCGATGGTTTCTTAAGAAGAGGGTGGACCACAGCCTCCTTAAAGTGCTGGGGTACCATCTCCTCCTGTAGAGAAGCATCAATTACTGCCAGAGTTCACCTGTCTGTCACCTCCTGGGAAGCTATCATAAGCCAGGAGGGACATGGGTCTAAAACACAGGTGCTGCACACATTCTCCCTAGGATTCTGTCCACTTCCTTAGGAGCAGCAGGGTCAAACCGTTCCCAGATAACAGGGCAAGAACCTGCCTCAGGAACTTCTACTGGACCAGCAACCATGCCAGCATCTAACTGGGAATAAAGTGGACCAATTTTGTCTTCCAGAAAATCTGCAAATCTTCTCCTTCCCTAGGAGGAGACGGCTCACCTTAAAGAGGTGATTATCTGCAGACACAATCAGTATGGAGAAATATTTACACTTTGCGGCATGAATCACCACAAGGTAGGCCTTAGTAGCAGCTCTTACCCATGTTCAATCGAGTTCATCTCCTGTCTTCCACCAGCGGCGCTCTAGACATCTCCTCATGCGTTTCATCCCTTTCAGTTCCTCTGTATACCATGGGGCACAGAGAGGTCTACGGGTGAGGAGAGGTCGCAAGGGTGCAATCCTATCCAGAGCCTCAGTTACCTTCCTTTTTACCATATACTTTCCCATTAATATATAAATATTTCTCAGAAACACTGATAAATAATAAAATAAATAAAAAATAACATAAGCTATTCTTTTTTCCCTGCAATACCACTCAGACCACAATCTCAGTCAAACAATTATAATGATTCAAGACTGAAATACTATCTCTGTAGATATTAGAATATAAAACAAGAATATCTACACCTTCTGGGGAAACATTACGTTCATGTTATCAGTTCTACAAGTGGCTTCATGATATCCATTTAATACCAATAAGAACAAAGCAGGTCCCTTTAAGATATCTCACAGAATAAATTTAAGAATTGATAATTAATTGCCTATCACCACTGAGTAAACAATAATTGATGCTTAAACATCAATATAGATATATTTCATGTTAAATGGTATGCTGTACCTATCGGGAAATGAATTAATACATATTCAGCTTAAATATTGCTTCTAATTATATTGTCAGTCATAATCATTAGATACATTAGATACATTGAATGGATGCTTTACAATATGCAAGAAAAATAGCCATTATGGACTTTTTTTCTGCTTTTTAATAACAATCAACATTGTACAAAAAGACAAGAATATGAGAACTGAAACACTGAACTGACTGAAATAAAATAGTTCTCAATAGAGGCACAGTCATATAGTCAGAAAGTTGAAGGTTTGGAAAACACTGTGGGATTGAAATAATTTTTTTTTTAAAGTATCAGAGATCATTATGAAGTAGAATATGAGATAGCTACAATTGGACTTAAATGCTAAATAAAACTTTTTCTAAATGTATGATAGATCTTGACAGACTAGAACACTGGGTGGTATCTAACAAAATGAAATTCAATGTAAAGTCAAGTCCTACATTTAGGCAAGAAAAACAAAAAGTACACATATAGACTGGGTGAAACCAGGCTCAATAGCAGTAACTGTGAGAGGGATCTTGGAGTCTTAGTGGATAACCAGCTAAATATGAGCCAGAAGTGTGCAGCCCATGCCAAAAAGGCTAATGTAATCCTAAATTGCATTAACACATGGATACAATCGAGATCAAGTGAGGGACTAATACCACTCTATAAAGCCTTAGATCACACCTAGAGTATTGCATCCAGTTTTGGTCACCACATTATAAATAAGATGTTGACTCTAGAAAAAGTACAGAGAAGAGCAACCAGGATGATTAGGGGACAGGAGACTAAAACATATGAAGAACGGTTACAGGAATTGGGCCTGGCTAGTCTAGTGAAGAGAAGGACCAGGGGAGACATGATAGCAATCTTCCAATATTTGAGGGGCTGCCATAGAGAGGAAGGGGTCAAGTTATTTTCTAAAGCTCCTGTAGGCCAGACAAGAAATAATGGATGGAAACTGAACAAGGAGAGATTTAACCTGGAAACAAGGAGAAACTTTCTGACAGTGAGAACAATCAACCATTGACCTCGGAAGTTGTGGGAGCATCATCACTTGAGACTTTCAAGAAGAGACTGGACTGCCATTTGTCAGAAATGGTGTAGGGTCTCCCCCTTGGACTGGGGGTTGGACTAGATGACCTACAAGGTCCCTTCCAACTCTGATTATCTGTTATCTGAATGTTCCTGATGTAAGAAAACTTGCATTTCTTTATTATCCTCATATATTGGCAGATATCTATAAATCATTATTAAATAGGAAATTTCTTCTGGATATATCTTATAATTTAGTATTTTAGCCAAATCCAAATTTCTTTCATTTAAATTTAGTTGACAGTGTGTTGGGTCTTTGAAAGTATCCATACAACCAACTCATGGAAACTGGTTTATTCTCTTGCCTTCTGTGTCCCTGTGCAGCATTTTCATGAATTTGGAATAGTTTCTATGGAGACATATATATGCATCAGAATTCTTTTGGAACCCACCTACAAAAATTATTGGACATATGTCCTAAACATAATTTTAAATAATCTAAGAAAATGACAAAGAATTTGGCTGGGGTGATGAATTAAGCACCACGTTAGATGTTTCTATGTTTGTTTGTTTTTCAATTTCTAGAATTACAGATTAAGGGTAAACAGTCAAATACTGTAGAATACGTCTTTATTGTGCATCAAAATTATAACCATGCAAGCAGATTCTATTAATCTAAATGTAACTAAATTTAATAGAAGTACTAAATATCATGGAGATAAAAAAGGAGATAAATATTTCAACATTATACTACTTCTGTCTTATCTACAGTATTTGCACAAAAATGGTCACTTTTTAATTGCCTTACATAGGTTTTAAAATGTTGAAGAGCGATCATTTTTAATATAGAATTAGACTTTGTAAAAAAATTAATATAGAAATTTTAAAACAAGAACAGTGATATTAGACTTTTTGAAACATGATGTTATTAGGAGCTTATTCAACAATTAAGATGGTTAAGCAATCATTGTTAACCTGTGATTTGAGGATGGCACCTCCAAATGCCCCACACAATTAAATCTTTCACAGTTAAAATGGAGAAAGCAGAAAATAAAGTCATACATAAATGAAATATTTACAAATATCATCTGGAAAAGTTTAACCTAACATTCATACTGGCTAGGGTAGAAAAAAAAAATTAAACACCCTGAGCTGACATTTCACAGCAAAAGAACTTTGTGGAAGGCTATCTCTAGTAGGCCACATTTTCCAACTACAAATAAAACCATCAATGCTGCCAGCCGAGTCTCATTCCTTTTTCTGATAAGCTTTTCCTCAAATGTGAATATAGACTAATCCTCTTTAATATATTACCTGAGAAAAGATAATCAGTGTTGAAATTTTTACCAAAACTTCTACTTGTGTGGATGATTCTGTCAAAACAAATTATATTAATGTACGCTGTTAGTTAATATTTAGCGATTCCTTTTTACTTTGAATTTAAATTAATTTATTACTTGTGTCAGAATCTTTAATTTCCAGGAATGTGCATACCTATTTGTAAACAAAAATGTACACTTTAATTCAGACTGACATAGTCATAACACACTTTCAGATTTCTTGAAAATGGATGTATTAATAAATTCAGGACCTGTAGGAATTAACTCCTGTTTTGGTAGATATCTATTGCATATATAAAAAGATAAATACATAATGTTTATATTCTGTTTATATTAGATACAAAACAGCCAGAAAAAGGAAATACCATATTCTTTGTCAGTCCAACTGAACAATAATTTTATTTAGGTAAAGATAATTTCATCTTGGCTATGGGATGATTTTAATTAAACCCTTAATAACTCGATGGGCACACTGGAACGAGAAGAGAGTAATAATTTGCAAGTGAATTAAATATTGTTCTGCATTCCCAACTTAATCCAAAGGTCAGTGATTTTCTAATGTACTCCCATTCAAATATAAACCAGGTGTGTTCCCACTTAATTTAAAATATTGAGTGTCAGACATAAGGATTTTGGGTAACTGGAATATGCCTGTGATATAGCAGTATAGTAAAATCTTGGAGGCTCAAATTTTGCTGTAATGTTCATTATATATTGTGTTATGGTTTTTATAGTGTAAAATAACTTTTGTATTCTAAAATTGAAAAGATAGATAAATCAGTTTTTAAAACTTAAATGTGTACTAGATCTCTACATCAACCAATATAACATCATAAATCTGGATGTGAGCAGATGTTAAACTTCATTTCCATAAGACAGAGTCTCCACTATAGACAAGATCTTCTTGATTAATACCTGATTATCTATGATCCTAGTTTCTCTGCTATTATTTTGTTTGCCTGCCTTTTTCGTTAAGTGGGAGGAAGAAAAATCTTATGAACTGAACCACTAAATGTCAGGCTTCTCATGCAGAACATCTTGGTCATATATAATATAAAATAAACTACTATTTTGATAAACAGTAGATTAGCACCACACTGGATGTATGAATGAAGAAAATTATATTATTATTATGGTTGGTTGCATAGTCAGCCCCTGAGTTTAGTATGGATGTGGCATTTTTGTACATCTATCAAGACTTTCCCAAGAACACTGGGTAGGCAGATGTTGTTTAATAATATCAAAGGTATCATCACATGATGTAAACTGCTTATTATTATGGTCTACACAATCACAAGATGTTTATTATTCTTAATTTCACAATTATCAGATGTTTAAACTGGATTTGCCATTTTTATCTACATATCGAGCCCTTACGTCAGACATATGTTGTTTGACAGTATTTAGGGCACTGTTACAAGATGTAAACTGATCCAAGTAAAGCTATCTTTTTCAATTGACTGGTGATGATTTATCAATGCCAATGGTTTTTAACTGGTAATACAGATGTGTTGGCATTACATTTTGCCAGTCATTCTATTTCTATTTGTAGTTCTTTGTATTTTTTTTATCTTTTCCAGTTCTTTCTTTTCTATTCTGCTGTCTCTGAGTACTACTTTTTAAACTATATGTTCCTACCAATTTTTCGTTAGTGGCAGATGATAATTTTTATAGAAGTTCCAATGAATCATTTTGTTGACTGTATTATTTTGTTGTTTATAATCAATTTGCATGATCTTCATGCATGAGCTAAGTATATGAACTACTATCATTTGATGATTTTTGAATTCTGACCTTGATTGCATTAGTTTGAACAGCTTGGCCTTGAGCAGGCAAAAGTTACTTTCAGTTGTGACCAATTTCCAGGTTTTATCTTTTTCTATTTTTCTCTCCTTCTTTTATATACTAAGCCAGTTAGTGCACCTCCAAGAATGTGTTTGACATGAAATAAACCCTGGCATCCACTTCTGCAGGACAGATACAATTCATAAATATCATTATGGAGATATAATGCATAGTGAATAATGATCAATTTTCTTGTTTTTCAGTGCAAACTGTCTAGTTCAGCTTGTGTGCAGTTAATAATTCCAGTAATATAGCATATCACAAATATGGTTCAGATATTGATGATTTCCATGGTCTTTCTACTGTTCAGTTTTATGGGCTAGAATGTTCAGAATGGTATCAAATATCCAGTTTTCCTACTGGGATTATTTCCTTATTGAAAATGTATTTGTATTAAACTCTGAGGTGGACTTTGATTTGAATACAGAATATATTTACAATTAGAGAACTAATTCTAGATCTTGAAACTGTCCCAAATGAAATAAACCTGTCCTTTTGATATTATTTCTTAAACAGTTGACATTTATCTATCTTGAAGAAGTCTATTTTCCATTAAGAAATAATAGAGTTTTCTGATAAATAATACTGCAATGACAGGTAATACTATTTTTCCTGCTAGGTATGTTTCTAAACTGTATTTCTCTTTCTCAAAACAAGCAGCCAGAAAACCTTAGCACAGACAGTCAAATGTTTTCATGCTTTATTGTGGATTATTTAAAGGGAGTCATATTGTTAACATCTTTACACTGGACATTTCCACATGCTGTGAGGTTTTGGGCACTGTCAGTAAGCACTTGTGATCTCCTGCTGAGGTTTGCAAGAGACATAAGTAAAACAAGATATAAGTGAGTTATAAAAGCTGAAAGAGGGAGAGGGAGAGAGAGATGGAGCTCTCAGAGACATCAGAAACAACTCAATAGCTAAATTTACAATGAAGAGATGGAAAAAGCTGCTGTAAAAGATGGTTTGGTAAAAGTGAAGGACATAAGCAAATTAGTTAAATAAAAAATAATTCAGTAACTACTTATGTTATTATCTTATTAAAATGCATTCAAAACAAATGAAATAACCACAAATGTGTTATTCACTTCTATGTACTAAAATAGCATTCTATATTATTATATAGAATTAACTAGTGAAGTCAGCCATTAGACCATGTTCTCCAAATCGGGAAGAATTTCCAGAACTTTTAATAAGACCAAAATGTAGCTACAGGCCCTGATGAGCACATGCTCATTAATTCATGTTACTTTAATTCAACAGCAGCTTTATTGGCTATAAATTGAAAAGCTGATGTTTAATGAAGCTTTAGATCCTAAAGTCATAAGAATATAAGGTTCTCTAGCTAAAAGATTTTAGAAGCCTATTTGTTTGACAGAAAGTTCCACATGAGTCAGTTGTTAAAGACCATGTTGGCTTGCATTTATCATCTGTGATTGATTGTAATTGATGATTCTGTCTCTTTGGCTGTTTCTATCAAATTGCAAGTTTCAAATGTTTTAAACTCATCATGATTCTTTAAAACAAATAAAAGTAAAATATAAACCTTTTAAAATATACTATATCTATTCATTTGTGTGTTTTAGAACACTCACTTCAAATACTCTGAATTTATTTGAAATAGACATAAACAAACATTTACTAAAACATACTTATTGATGTAACATACTGATTGCTTTCCATGACCATACAGTATGTACCATGGAAGAGTTCTTTATGTGCTATTATTTTTGCTTCATATAATTTTATTGCATTCAATTATATGTTAGATTTGATAAAATAAGGAAGTACATTTTGAATCTGGTTTTACAAATACTTTTTATTTGTATGACATATTTCATAAATCTATAAAATATTTATAATTTTATAAATATTTTTAGTTAGAATTGGTTGTGTGCGAATAAGTTATTGCCTGCCATGTGGATTTAAGGTTGTTAATTTTTGATAATATCTGCCATATAATTAAACTCAAAAAAATCTACAAAAGAAGGAAACTATAATATAGATTACACCTAAATTAACTATAATGTAAATTACTTCAAAATTTTGCAACTTTGTACGTTTGTACTCTGTCTTCTGCTTTCACTTCAAACAATACCTATTAATTTATTTTTAAATAAAAAATTAAGAATAAAAAATTAACAAAGCTGAAGTGTGAGCATGGTATTTTAAGGCTAGATATATTAATATTATAACATAGCATTCTTTTAGAATCACTGGTACAATACCACATTAGTATGACAGAATGCTAATTTTTGCATGCGAGTTTTTAATTATTTTATAAATTGAATAATTATAATAGATTCATTTGTATGGTCCTGGGGAAAGAGAACTAACGGACAGTACCTGCAGGGGTGAAGGTGAAGGACTGGACTGCAAAACAAGAAAATACATTGTGAGTTATAAAACTCTTAAGCAACGCCAATCACAGGGCATGGCTGTCTTTCAAAAATAAATTTTACATGTTTTAAAATCAAGCTCAAATTATAGCAATTCATATTTAAGCATTAGTAGCAGCCCATAATAAAGGATTGATCATAAATGCATGTTTTTTTTTATATTTATATGAAGTAGTTACATGGACATGCAAGCTGGCAGCATATAATGCTATGTTTTGCTTTCAAATGTAATTGATTATAAATTTTCATTATCAGGCAAATGCAACATTTAACAATAAATATACAAGTGTGTACAATATGACACACTTTAAAGTGTTACAGGATTTAATACCATATACATAAATATTGGAAGAGAAATTCTGTAGGTGTTATGTTTTTGATAATGGTTTTATGCTGACTAAAAGTATGTGTTTGCCAGCAAGGAACCAAATTTTTTGCATCCTTTAAAAGATATTTATTCTAGGTATATATTTTCCATATATGGTAAACCTACAAATTGTTAGATGTTACAAAGCTATTTGTAGAAACATGCTGAGATGTCAAGCAATTAAATAATGAGATTTGAAGAAGTATGTATTTAGCACATCTGATGTTTCTAAATGTCTAAATAAAGCAGCAAATCTATTACCCCTCCCTTAAATATGTAAAAAATGGTTATTTAATCATTCTGGATAATAAAAGCTACCAGTAGTGCCAGTGAGCTTAATGATATAATTTTTGAACAAAATTTAACTACTTCCTTAAAAACAGAGAAAGTTGAAAATGCTATATTTATTATAAGGAAAAGGGAAAATAAAAATCTCCAAACCAAACATTGCTTTTAAAATTGTAACCATAAATGTTCAATGTATGTAATCATTAAGAAAAAAATAACAAGTCTAAAATCTGATCTGAATAGCACACAGCCAGGATTTTTCAAATAGAACGTGAATAATACTTTTCTTCAAAAATAATGTCATTGAAATTGTACAAAAATTCACAGCCTTCTTATTTAGCTGCAGTGGAATATGCAATATTAATATTCTTGCTTCACACCAGTCTTAATCCAGAAGGCAGCATGAAGGATATTAAAGGTCTTTTGCTTTATACTGATTTCAGTTCATTTGTGAACTAAGTTGATTAAGTTGATGTCCACAGGGCCCATGTAAAAAAAAGTATTTTAATGTAAATCAACTTTCTAAGGTACACATTTTGGCATTTTTACATTGCCTTCATACCATGGAAGCAAAACCTTATGTTATCCAAAATAATAGAAAAACACAAGAAGAGATTCCAAAATTTATCCTTATGCATTTTTATTTCTTTCATGAATAGAAAAATGTGTCATGCACTTGAATGCCCCCAGTGTTTTATATTGTTTTATCAAAAGTAAGTAAATATTTATTTACAATATATCCAGTATTATCAAACAAAGTTAGATAGACTCTAACTCAGTTATCATGACTTAATGAACACAAATTAGGACAGGATTTGAATGTACTGAGCCTCTTTTATTCATTTATGGTAGAAAGTGAAATCACATAACAAAGACATATTGTCTCCATATCAATTAATTTGGTTATGATTAAATGATTGAAAATAATGATGATATAATGAGTTGATCTTTAGTAACCTGAGCTTATCAGTTCCGCTTTATTTATTTTATTCTTCTTTACTTTAGCAAATAGATAAATAAATAAGCCTGCTGAATTTGTCTTTCACTTAGGGAAAAAGGTGTATCTAAAGTTCTTGGGCTTCTTATATCAGATGTACTTATTATGTGAATATTAGACAGCTTTCTGGTAGCAATGATGAAATATGATGCAGAGCAATGCACTTAAAGCTTTTCATATTCTTGTTCTTTTACAGCATAATAAACAACATTCAATATACTCAACTCCTTATTCTGTGAACTAGATATATTCTTGCTGAATATTTATTGTAAACTATTGTTCTTACCTGCATAATTGCTAAGGCCCTTTCTCTTCTTTCTGCGCCAATAGAGCCAGATACTGAAACCCATGAGTATAACCCAGCAAGCACCACCAATTCCAGCAATAAAGGCAGGTTGCTTGACAACATCTGTAATTTGTTCTGTTATGCTATTGTTGTTTTCAGTGATGATGACTTCATTACGCCCTCCTGGATAACATAAATAATTGGACTAAATAAATAAAATAATAATAATAATATATAATAGCAGACTATTTTTATATAAACCCATGAAAATTGACACAATTTGGAATTAATGAGTTGACCTAAGACTGGAAAGCTGTGGTTTTGGTTCCATTTCAGATGCTACATTTTAGCTCCAGATGGAGCTGTTGTGGGCAAAAATTGGAGGGCAGAATGTTATGTATACAATCTTGAATTCCTAAAGAAAAGGCAGGATATAAATTTAATTAATATTATAATAATTTTTCTTTGTTCTGAGCAAGTGCAAAGTGAAATGTAAAGATATACTCAATTTTGTGACTCAGTTGAAATTCAAGTTCCAGTTGTAGTCCTTCATTGATATTTTGATTTGTGGCTGTTTTAACTCTCTTATTCTAAATTTCCCTGTTGCAGCTTGTTTTTTGACAAAAGTATCAGGTAAAATTGGGATGGGACATAAATATTGTCAAAAATATAAGAAGTTTCTATAAAATTCTCACTAAGACAAATTTTAAAACAGATGCATTATTAGGGAAAAAAGAACAAAAATTTCCCAAATTAACTAAAAACAAGGACAGAAAACAATTTAACTATGTTTTTCTTCTAGAGATATTTAATATCAGTTGTATATTACTGAAATTCTTACTAAAATAACCACTAATTTTATTTTGCAACCTGGATACTGTGAAGAAGCACTTTTATGGGTTTATTTATTTATTAGATTTTTATTTACTTTATAAGTAACTCAAAATGGCAAACATACATAATATTCCTTCCTCCTGTTTTCCCCACAAGAGCAACCCTGTGAAGTGGATTGGGATGAGAGAGTAATTGAACCAAAGCCATCCAGTTTAATAATGTTGAAATAAAGTGTTTAAGATATTTTTTTTTAAAAAAAACACCTTATAGTAATGTAAATGTATGTTGTACCTACCTTATCTACTATGAGCAAAATAGAGATCATGTTTATGGAATGTTCTGAACTAGGGTCCCTGCTCACAGTCACTTCTATGCTCATAATCTCCACTGTAGATTGGATTACCACAATACACTCCATAGGAGCAGCCCTTTAAAGCCATTAGGAAGCTTCCTCTGGTGCAGAATGTAGCAGTACAGACAGTTAATAGTGCTGTTATTCAGTGTATGAGACACTACTATTTTGTGAGTTGTGTTGGCTTCAAGTAGGTTTCCAGGTTCAATTTAAGATGTGGTAATCACTTCTAAAACCTTTTGTGGCTTTGAACGGCATTACTTATGGAAATGTTTCTCTTTAGTTGTTTTTACTTGTTCTACCTGATCCAGCAGGAGGCACTTACTTAACCATCAGTTAAGGAATGTTGGCTGATAAAAAACATCATTCCATCCACATTAGTCTATCCAGGAACATGTTGGCCTTTTGGCCCTGAAAAGTTGATATTGGGAGTGAACCTGGTGCCCAAATGTATAATATGAATCATCTATTAGATAAGTGGATGGCAGTTTTATAATATATGTGATATGGTTTTATTTTTTTGTATTTTATGTATTTTACTTTATTCATGCGTGTGAGATAGGCAATTATATAAATTGATAAGTACTGCTTCACAGCCTCTGAAACTCTGTATGTTGTAGAAATTGTATGAAAATCCACTAAACAATAATTTTGCAGATTATTGGCATCTTCTATTTAATATAATCCATCATATCTACTGTTGGGTGATATATATGCATAGATGGGATACCAACATTTAACCCTCCACATATTGATTCATTAGCTTTTTATGAAATAATGGTGAAATCATAAATAAAAACAGAATATATAAAACTTTTACATTATTGTAATTGCATACATTTAAAATTTAAAAGTAATTTATCTATCTAAACTATTATTTAGTAATGTTATATAACTATTTTTATATAATAAATAACACAAATAGCATCTATTACAAAGCACAGTTTTATTTATCTTGTTTTAGAAATCACAAAATCTCTCGAGATGACTAATTTCTTCCCATTTACTGGAAAAAAATCTTCATATAATGAACACCCAGTCTAAAAGTCATTAGCAAGTAAATTACAAAGTATATAGGCTACATTTTGGTTAATAGGATTAATTTGCTGTTTGAATGGCTCAGCAGAATTAGGCTCCTTTCCAGTCTGCCACTGAATATGGTCAATTTTGTAATCATTAAATTGTCTAATACCCAAATAAGCCATTTCCTGTACAAATAAATTCTGTATGTTGAAAAAAGGCGTAATTGTATCATTTTAAAGGTATGGAATTTGCTTTCTTGATGATGAAATGAATATAAACTCATAATTTATTAAAATACATATGTATTCAAACTCTCAGATTCTTAAATTCATTAAATAATTCATTATATTGCTTTTTCTTAAAATATTTTTTCTTAATAAAATTTCTTTTCTCAAAAGCTAAGCTATAGAATATATGTGAAAGCTATGATAAAATTTCAAACAATTCAAATACCATTTTCATTTGTCTTGCTTTGAAAACCATATCATTTTCAAATTTATTAAAATTTGAAGTTTATTTCTAATAAAGCCATACCATGTCATGTCAGCATATTGGTTCTAATCTTAAATAAACAAAAATAAGATTATTTGTTAAACTGGATGCAAATAATGATAAAGACTAGATATTTCCAAATCCTATTTCAGTGCTGGAGCAGAGAAAGAAAATTACTTTCTGTAAATGAATAGCTGTTGTAGTATTAGTTTTATTTCAGAAAAAAAACTGCTTCTTTATGTCAACATTTTTAAACCATGTTTTAAATTGTAGCTGCCTAATTCAAGAAGAAACTTTTGCTGCTATAAAGTAATTCCAATTTTGACCTTATTTTACCATCCCACCCAATCCCATCCTGTAGCATATTATAATGCATGCCAAAGTGATTTACAAAGAAGGGTTTGGAAAATAGGGACATTATTCTGCAATAACAGTATTGTTTGTTTTCTTCCTTCTGTAAGTATCTTTTGAAGTGCTTTACTGAATTTTCTGCATTTAGTAATGTGTAGCCTAAACCAGCAAAATACAGAAATCACAACTTCTTTAAATTCAGCTTCAACCATAACAACACAAGAGCACACAAAAAAGAAAAAACCAAAAAAAAACCCCCCAAACATGTGTGGAAAAAAAAACTCCCACCAACAAAGGGGTAAATTCTCCGACACACCCCCCCCCCCCCCCCCCACCCCCCCCAAACCAAAAAACCAAAAAACAAAAACCCATTCAACCCCCCCCCCCCCCCCCCAATCACCCGCGCGTGCAGGCTTCTTTAAACCCCCCCCCCCCCCCCCTCCCCCCCCCCCCCCCCTTCCCCCTCCTTATCTTTCCCCTCATCTCCCCCCCCACCCCCCCCCCCCCCCCCACCCACCCCCCCCCCCCCCCCCCCAATAAATGGAATATGTTTTAAAAAACATATTAGACCAATAGACTATATAAAATGAGCCAGTTTCTGGTAATTTAAAATAAAGAAACATTCTGATTTAATGACAATGTTTTAAAAGTTTTTGATCATTGGGATAGGTAGATAAGTATGAAATTCACCCTTTAAGTATTTTTTTTCTAATGATTATATCATTAGAATGAAATAATGAAAAATATGGTGGCTTTCTACTTTTTAGCTCATACTTCAAAAATAAATATATTATGGTAAGCATGGATCCTCTGGCTAAATCCTACAAGAAAGATGTAAAAATCACCTTTTAAATGAAAAATACTTTAAATATGAATCTAAAGCATATATTATAAGTAATTTAGAGATTACATTTCAGTAGCAGGGGGCTGTAATGATCTTATGCCTTTTCCTTCCGTGGTTTATATACACATGGAACTATACTATATGTAGGATATTTAGGTGTTTTTTTTTTTTGCTGCTTCACAATGCTAAAGGGCAATTTGATAATTTCCAAGTTAAAAACTAAATAAGCAATGTATCTCAAATTAAATGGCACTACTTGGATGCCATAGACTTTCAAATATTAATTTACCACTGTAAAGCTATTGAACTGTTCCCAAACCTTTTAGTGATGCAACTAACCAACTCTCGATAACTATACTATGTAAGAGCAAAATAAATTCTTGAACTCAAACAGAAGGGTAGAAGTGAAAAACAATGCATAGCTGTTCATATTGCAGGATATATTCTTCTGTCAGCCTGTTGACCAGTGGCTATGTTTTAAAATAATCTTAATTTTATTTTTAGTTACTCTAAAAAAAATGGTCTACATCCATGCTGGACTTGAGACAGAAAGTTATGCTATTCCATTTATGCAATTCACTTTACAAACGCCATCATCTGCAAATTCAAAATCCTCTGCTATTTAATGGGCTGAATGGGTAGAAAATTCTCAAGGCAATTTTCAGAAAGCTCTAAAGTTTATGACATATCTTTAGAAAGGATAAAGTCCCAATTATATCAATGTACTTTTAATTTAGTAGTCTGTAAAACTGTTCTATCCTTTGAGCCTTGCACTTACATGCACAAAATTAGATATTCATTTAAATGACAGAATAACATTGCTTTGTGATTTTAGAGGATGAAAATAAGTGAACCTGGATGCATATTTCCAGTTAAGGTCAACAATATTAATGTGTTTGGTTTTGGAGAAAAACACATTAATTAATTTAGAATTAGTTTTTGTTAGATTTAATCATAAACATAAAATACAGATCCATGTGTAGGAAAAAATGAGAAAAAGTGAAATCATGTATCACTAAATTACTTCATTTACTCCAGGTGTTTTTGAATCAGTACTGTCAGGTTAGCTAATTAGAATACAGATGAGGGATGTATCTGACCTGTAACGCTTCATTGTTTCTGTAGACTAAAATATAATGAAATATATTGGACAGTAATGAAGAATAAAACTAATTTGCTGGACCAAAAATTAATTAAACACTTCAAGTTTTATTGTACTTATAATTGTGAAAATTTACAGCTGTTTCTCAAATTATTACGCCAACAGTAGGAATCTGCACAATTGTTACGGGGAGAAAAAGACCCTTATAACAAAACCATAGGCAGTATTCTCACTGTATTTAAAGAAAATGCATTCTCACTTTTTTCCACCTTGATTGCTACTTTGAATGGGTCTATTTTACCCTATTAAGAATCAATTCTATTGTTTGTTATGTTTGACATCTACTTTAGTAGTCTAATGCTTTCAGATTAAGGTCCTTCTGTTATTTTATTTATGGAAGGGATTGGCAATCCTTGTTAGCAAACCTATCTATTCACAAAACCAGGCTTTCAGTTGTATTTTCCAAAGCACTTGAAGGCAGGATAAGAAGCAATGGGTGAAACTAATCAAGGAGAGAAGAAAAATAAAACTAAGGAGAAATTTCCTGAGAGTTAGAACAATTAATCAGTAGAATGACTTGCCTCCAGAAGTTGTAAATGCTCCAACACTGGAAGTTTTAAAGAAGAGCTTCGATAACCATTTATCTGAAATGCTATAGCGTTTCCTGCCTAAGCAGGGGGTTCACTAGAAGACTTCCAAGGTCCCTTCCAACTCTATTCTATTCTATTCTATTCTATTCTATTCTATTCTATTCTATTCTATTCTATTCTATTCTATTCTATTCTATTCTATTCTATTTGTAACTCTCCCATATTTCTTATCACATTTCTTCTAGAAAAAAGATTTTCACATTTACCAGCCTTTCTGTTTCCTAAACTATTTAAATTCTGGGTTGAAAAAAAACCTAAAATAGCTTGTAAATTACCCTGCCATACCCTGTACTTTTAGTGAGAAATGCTAAAATGTTTGCAATCTTGCCAAACTATCATTCCTCTTTATTCACTCACCAGTGACATGGTGAGGATTCAAAGAGATATGGAAGAATCAGAACTGCATATGACTTTTCTGTTTCTCTTTGATGTATTCATTTTTAAAATGTACTTTTGTCTAGCTTTCTTTTTTCATATTCAGCAGAACAGTACCATATATCATGAGTTCAGGCTGAGCTTCACATGCTAAAGTTTTGAATGGTGGCTGAAGGCAATAAGGAACTGGATGGAGACAACTAAATTTAGATTGAATCCTACCAAGAGGAAATAGTTGTTTGATAATAAGATAGATCTATCTTGAGAGTATTGTTCTTGATGGGATTGTGCTCTCCCCAAAATAATTCATCTGTTATCCGAAGATCCTGCTAGATAAATAGCAGGTAGAGTTTGTCGTTAGAAGCTTTTGTCCCACTGTGTACTTTATGGCTGTACCTGGACTAAATAGCTCTTGAAACAGTAACTCATGCCTTTATCACCTTGCAATTGGATTACCACAACACATTATATAAGAAGTTGTCTCAGAAGCCACAAAACTACTACATAATAAGGCAGCCAGACTAATCTCTGCCCTGTCCCATTTGTATCGGAAGCACTATTCAAGGCGCTTCCAGGTTGAAAAGATTAACCAGTGACATCACTGTTACCTAGGCCGTGCTTGTGGGGACTTCTTTCATGTCCCCATCAAGGAGCTGGAGTGAATGATGGGAGCTCACCCTGCCACATACCAACATTTGGTTCTCGAACACAGACTTGCTAACCTCCAACTCAGTGTCCTAACCACATGAGCCATCATGCTTCTTAGCCAGACTAAATGGCAAACACTGCTACACTTAAGATTACTGTAGTGGCTGCCACTACATTTGTGACTGGACCTATTCTGTCATTTAGTGGGCTGCTGAGATTTCATCTTTCAAGAGTAATGCATTGGATGTGGATGAATCAAGCTTTCTCATTAATTATCCCCCCCCCCCCCAATTTTGAAATATACTGTTTCCAGAAATAGAGTTGGTCCCAACTCTCATGTTTAGAAAGGAACTGAGCACTATGTTATTTGAATGAATCTCTAGCTCACAGTATAGTTTTAGCTCCCAATGTAGTCATCTTTTGGATTTTGGTTTTATTATTAGTTACTAGGAATAAATAATTGTTTCAAGAATTACATGGTCCAACTATACTTTATCTAGAAGGATTTGTATAAAGTCTCTCTTGGCTTTTGCTGCCACTTGCTTTTATAGGCAAGAATAAAAAAAAGACCCAATTAGTCATCAGTTCTGCCAGGAAGAATGCAAATCCAGAAATGGGGAACCTAAACGCACAATTTGGTGTTCTGGGAGTTAAGCCAAAACCAAGAACATTCTCTATCCTTATAACTACAATGTACAGTCAGTATTATTGAAAGGATCACTTCTCTCCTATTGCATATCTAAATATCCCATCAGAAGGAGAGACATGCTTTGGATCCCATCTAATAGGGAATGTCAGTAGGCAGGGCCCAGGAAGATAGCCTTTTCTGTCATAGTGCCTACACTTCTTTGGAACTTCTTCCATCCAGATATAAGATCAGCTTGAATTTACTGGGTTTCTGTAAATCTTTAAACACAGGGTTGCATCACCAAACTTGGAATTCTGTGTACGGAAAAGCCTGTGGAAGGGTTGTATTTCTGATTATGATTTACCTACATGTTTTAATTGCAGAATTCTTTTTATGGGGATATTGGTGAGAGGTTAGATGGGCAACAGAATATCTGCAATACAATACCTTAGGCATTATGTGGAAAGCCTAGTGAGATGTATAAATAAGTTTTATTAGCATACTACAGATACTGGAACCCATGCTGATGGATGAGTTCACCAAGTGGTTTCAGGTAGATGTTAAATAGGTCTAGAGATACTACAGATCCAGAGCTAGAACTTTTTTCAATAAAAATAAACTAACCAGTATAAAGGAAAAAGAACTACTACAACACTGTGTCTCCCACCTCTAGCCCATGAAGCCAGTCCAGAAGGATACTGTATTGGATGATATCAAAGACTACTGAGAGATGAAGGAAGGCCAGGATTGAAGAATCCTCACCCTTGCAGTCTCTCCACAGGCCATCAAGAAATGCAGTTGGTGCTTTCTTCAGTATTATATTATTGTCTGAGTCCTGAAAAGAGTATAGATAAATTTGTCCAGTACTCCCTGGATCTGCAATTGGCCATATTCTCTACAACCTTCCACCAAAAAGGGAAAATTGGATATCCAATTAAAATAGTCCAGTATAATTGAATAAAGGTAGACTTAGGATCCCTAGAGCTTATGCTCTCCAGAAGATTCTCATAACCAGTTATTAGTGCAGCAGCACCTCTGAAAGACAATAGATCTTTTATATGATTATAGCAACTCCACCATTTTGCCTTGGGATTGTGAATTGTGTCACATGTATGGCCAGATATTAGAAATTCATACCAGGTTAACCTTCTCATTCAATATTGGATCACAGTTGAGGAATGCTTTAAAATAGACTAATTTGGCATCCAATAACAACAACCAAAATCCCGGATCACTGATGACCCAATTATAAGTCATTGGGGTCAAACACAGGGACTAGAACATAGAACTCATATAACACACTAAAATTGTTTTCTTTAAGAAGTAGGCTTCTATTCGCTGTTCTTTTCCTCCAATACAACACCACCAACTATTACCCAATGCCACAAACATCTCACCAGCTTGGTAACTGGTTCTTCAGGATGCTTCTGTCCAAGCACTCAGCATCCCTACTCATATTAATATTCACACTGGCTCTTATACAAGTCTTGTGGATTGTGGTCCACATAATCTAGCATGCATCTGAAATTATTTTGTGTATTTTCTCTTGTTACTTATTTTGCTTCATTTTTTGATAAATGGTGCTTAAAAATTTAGGAAATCTTTTGAATTTTCAATATTTCTGCATATTTCTTCATATTGACCTGAAATGTGACTTGTTCTTCACAGAAATCCTGGATAAAGAGAATCCAATTAAACAAATGAACAAAACATTATATTGGTTCTTTTATTTATTGAAGAAAATTATATAAAGCTGCATATTTCTGCGTGCCAAAAATATATGACCAAACCTCTAGGATTATCAGTTCACTTGAAGAGAAAATTAAAGTGTTTCAATAAATGGGATGATAATCAACTGCCTCATTTAAAGAACAAAATTCTGAGTATTCCTATCAAAATCTGATCTACACAAGTCAGGTATATGAAAATATGTCATCCTTGAACAAAGATTTCTGAGGACCTACAAAAAACAATTATTGATGCTAATCAAGTTGGAAAGGGTTAAAAAAGTATTTCCAAATTGTTTGAACTCCACTAACTCACTGTCAGGCAAACTGTACAAATGGAGATAATTCAGCAACATTTTCCCCTTCCTCAAGTACGGTCAACCAGCCAATTTTTTTCAAAAAATTCCCAGAGTAACATCTAAGAAACAACTGGTCTCTTTTGCATTAATAATGTTAGGATTAAGTGAGATTATTACCAGGAGAGTACTGGATAATGATGGGTTGATATGGTAGGGCTCCAAGAGAAAGCCATTACTCCCCAAAAAGAATATTGTTTCCCATCCAGTTTGCAAAAGACTGGTGGATAAGCTAGAAAACAATTGGAAGAATGTTCTGGAAGAGAATGAGACCAAAACAGAACTTTTTGACTTAAATGAAAACAGTAATCACTGCATTCCAGCACAAGAAGCAAATCCAATCTTTGAAACATGGCAGTGACAGCATCATGGTTTGAGCCTATGCATTTTGGCCTTTGGACCGGAATAGCTTACCATCATAGATGGAACTATGAATTCTGAATTCTACAGGGAAATACTAGTGAAGTGAACTTCAAGAGAAAGTGGGTCATACAGCATGAGAACCCCAATCATCCAAATCATACAAAGAAGGGTTAAAACGTAAGAAACTAATACTTTGGAATGGTCACATCAGAGTACTGACTACGAACCTAAAGAAATGCTATTGAAGCATTGAAGTGGATAGTTTATGAAAGGAAGCCCAGAAGCACCCCTGAGTTGAAGCTGTTCTTAAAATCTCTCTAAATTGATGTGCAAGATAGACCAACAGTTATCAAAATATTACTTGAACATATTGCTGCCTATGTTGATGGGGTGGGTGTGGGTACAGACCAGTTACTGAAACAAAGGTTCATATATTTTTGCCACACAAAAGAAGTTGCTTTGGATCATTCTTCTCAACTAAAAATGAACAGGTGTAAAGTTTTTGACTCATATGTTTAACTGGGTTTTTAAAATCTACTTTTAGGATATGTGTGGATAACAATCACATTTTGGGTAATATTTATGTAGAAATACCAAAAATTAAAATTGGCTCACAAACTTTTAAGCACTATTGTATATAATTGGAAACTTTCTAATGCAAGCTTTTAGGCTTGCCTCAGATCATGGAATTAATTCAGTATGATTAACAAAAACAAAACTTTAAAAGAAAGACATTTATTTACCAGTTTTTCCCTTTATCTGGATTCAAACCTCCTTGTATTTTTGGCAGAAAACAGAAGAGACCATCTGCTCAGAATAATTGATAAACAGTAAACCTCAAATGCTCAGATAACATTCTTTAAACATGGCCTTGAGCACCAGCAGCATAAGAAAATAATGTAGTAATCAAAACAGACAGAAGAGAAAGATTTTGTTAGCTATTCTATAAATCTATCAAACTGGTGAAGTGAAAAATTCATAATGCAATGTTATTTTCACACACTTGATGTTTGTAATATATTTTAGTAATACAGGCACTTCTCTGTTTTAGTTTTAGAAAAAAATTCTAAATAGAAAATATTCAACCATTGCTGTATCTTATATTCATGGAAGACAGCAATCAGGATTCATGGAAGATATCAGGATTCATGGAAGACATAGCAAAATGTAATTACATGAAACAGAGTGGCAGGACACAGGTATTCACTTACCAATTATTATAGGTTGTGGTTCACTTTTAACTCCAGTGCCAACACTGGTACTTGCTGCAACTTCCACTCTGTACTGAATCCCTGGATATAGGCCTCCAATAATTACAGACCGGATAGCTGCATCAACAGTCTTGTTGATATGAAATTTTGTTTCATTACCCAAGCACCATATCTGGAATACAGAGGTATTTGACAAAATATGACAAAGTAACATTTAACTGCTGCCTGAGAAAACAAGAATAATTTCTATCTGGATGTAGCCTGTTTTCTCTCCCATTAAAGCATAATGTATATTGCAAAAGGGAATGATTTATTTTGGAAAGTTATTGAAGAGATGATTTGATATCAAAACAGAACAAAATAAAACCCATACCCTATAAGCTATATCTTTACAGTAATAATTAATTTCATTTTAAAAGGATACATTATCTTCACCCAATGTATTCTAAAATAATAGTTATAGGGTGATAAAATGTTACATGCTGTGGACTCTTACATTTTATTACTAAGGTTTTTCATCCTTAATCTATAGTACATAGATTATTAGTTTAAATTAAAAGGTGTTAGTTTTTGTTTTCCTTTTTAATATATATTTGTCTGTGTGTCCGTGTCCTGTAGATATAAAGTGCTTTTTAAAAAGCAATTTAATAATTGCATTGCATTAAAAATGCAAAATAGCCCACTTTCAATCATTTTAAATTATGAAACATTAGAGATAATCTACCAGAGAATTCAGATTTACTCCTCAAATCTAAAATTTCCACTAATAGTAACAACAACAACAACAACAACAACAACAACAACAACAGTACTGTAAGGAAATAATTCATATTCTGGTTTGGATATGAAGGTACCTAGTTTTGTGGCTGCATTATGTTGTACTCTGCATATGATAGTTAGCCCAGGACCTTGTATCTTAAAACACCATGTAAAGTTAATTTTGTTGCCTGAGATTTCTAGTCTTCAATCTGTATACTCTGAACAAAGGAGACTCATAGTCTGTCAATGTTGTTCATAATTAACAAACAATGTCTTGAACTGAAAACAATTTTGATTGCACACCTTACATGTATTCAGGGGAATAACTAATTTCTGTTTGATTTTTCAGTGAACTAGTCACAATCAGTTTGATTTCCAAGACAGTAGGATTCTAAAGAAAAAAAATATTTTTACTAAGTTATACTGAAGTTTGTAACTGGAAAAAATCATGTTCATAAAGCAGCATTAGGAACTTCCTGAGCTCTAACAGGTCTGTGATATTGTCAAATATGAAAGACAAATATAATATTGTAGCAGTCTATTCTTTTCTCAGAGGAAATAAAAATGTGTTTGTTTAAGCATCTGTACAGATGAAGAATAGTTTCACGGCAAAAAAAAGGGTGCTGAAAAACCACATGGCAATTTAGACCTCAGTATGAAATAACAGTCGCTTTCTTATGTTGAATCAGGAGTGATCAATATATATTTTAGTTTCATAAAAATTATATATGTTTGTCTTACATTATTAAATTATTGTTTTATATTTTACCTTGTTACACCTCTCTATTTATGGTCTAAGTCCAAGTCAAAACATTTCAAAATAAGAACACCATTAATACATGCATAAATAACAATACACATAGAAAAAAAAAAGGAATCCTATACCGTTAGCATTTCATTGAAAGCTTCAGTTTCTATAAGCTATAAATTAAAAAAATGCTACTAATGTGAAAAGACCTGGGCATTGATCATTTTCCAGAATAGATTGATGTAAATCATATATAATTAAATATAGCAATGAGAGTCCCCATATAATGGTTCTGTCCAGAATCTCAAGCAACATAATCTTATCTGGGCCTCAAATTACATGCAATTTAGTTCTAATCTAAACATGGCAAACTATATATCCTGTTACACATTGTAAACCACCAACACTCATGTTAATTAAACCAGTGAATAGATTGATAAGATGTAACAATTAATGCATTTCTGGAGAAAAATGACATGGTAAACATCAATCTCATCATAAATAGATACATTCAAAACAAAATTATTTCATGTAATATAAATAATAGGCATCAAGTTGCAGGTTATTTTATATAATTAATTAAAACAATTATATAAAACATTCCTATCCTATATCTACTTTTATATGGTTTCTGGCAAATCTTGTAATATAACTGTGCTTCATTTAGATTGTAAACTCTAATGAAGTAGATAGGGTGTCATTTCATATAACTCCTGCCACTCAAGGGCTTCACCATACTCTACCTGGCTCCTTTGGAAGATAGATATGTTCTATACATACCCTAAAGTAACAATATAATATAAATTATAAAGTGATTATTCTCAAAATTGGGGGGTTTGATAGAGGCAAAACTCAGATTTTCATAAAAACAATGACAAAATAATGTTGTAATTCTGTTCAAATCACACTGATGATACCCATTTATATTTTATTGCTGGGAGACCTTGGCCAGTCACTTTCCCTCACCTCTAGAAAGGATGCAATGGCAAACCATTCTTTAAAAAAACCTTCCAAAAAACCTGCAGTTGCCAGGAGTCAAGGCTGACTCAAAGGCCCCCCCTCCCAATACACACACACACACACACACACACAAATATGAGGAGGGATTATTTTCCTTTATTAAATAAAGCTAACTTGTGCTGCCACTAAATGTATTTAATATATTTGAACATGTACTGTTGGGTATGCCAGAAGACAGTAAGTGGACTTAATTGGTCTATTTCCTGAAGCTGACATATAGGCAGAAAGTACACTGAGGCATAACTAGCAAAAGACACCCTTAGGTTCCCTACATTTATCAAAAGGTACAAATCCCTGGTTTAACCCAAGGATTATTGCTTTTTGTTGTTAATAAGAATGACCAGATATTTTAGAACCCATTATGATCACTGGAACTTTATATTTTATTTCCCAACCTATACTACAAATAGCACAGTTGTACAATAGGATGTCATAAAATAAGAGATTCCCCAAAAGGTGTTTTTTTCCACTTATAGTCTTAATTTCTTATTTAACTGTGTAGGTAAAAATTCCAGTACTAAGAAGAAGGAATAAATGCTTTTGTTTTTTGTTTTGCTTTGGTGCAAAAAGGGAAGAAGGGGGAGGAGAAGGAGGAAGGAAGAGATAGAATACTGCCTGGAAAAGCATATCTGAAATACAGGAATATTAGTATTACAGATATCGGAACTCACATATTATTATTATTTGAAGAAATAATGGACAATATTAGGTGTTCTTTTTATCCTGCATTTTAGTCTCACCTTATATTCTTGAATGATTCCATTTTGGTGATCTGGAGGAGGTGGATCCCAAGAAATACTGATACTGGTGCTATTGTGGTTTCCAACAGTCAGAACTGTAACAGATTGTGGAGGAGCACTAGGGGCTATAAAAGAATGGGACAAATAGAAAAAAGAGACATGGTGATATGTACACAATTGGTGTTAAAATAACTAACTTAAAGCTATGGACTTGCACAGAACTATTCAAAGACTTGTTATTCCAAATTCAGAATGAAGTATGGCTCTGAAAGGAAACCAGCTGCATAGGCTTGGTAGAACATGAAGATTTGCAGAAGTACAAATCAGATGTTTAGATAAAACTCCAATAGTGAAATAAAAATAAAAGAACCCCAGATTGCATGCCTTATGGTCAAGGAATATTGAATAACTTTGGGACAAAAGATTAACCTACCTGCTATTCAAACAAAGTAGTTAAGATGCAGACACAGAAATACAAATCATATTAATTAATGTGATTTGCATACTTCTTTGTATTCACCCATAAGTAATATCTAACAGTTCAACCTTGATCTGTACCATCATAGTAGTATAGTAACAGTTATCTCAGTATCAATTAAAATACTTCCTTGGCAGGTGTTGCTGTTATTAAATGGATTTCAATGAAAAACATCATTTGAAAACTTCCTTCTCATTTCCCTTGCTACTGGTTTGTAGGTATTACCATGCCTACTTCTTGACAGGTCAATTATTCCATTGCTCAGCTCCTTTCCCCAGATATGAAAATGGTCAAATCACTACTCATATTTTTCAGGTGGAACAAAACAGAATTCCATTTATTATTTTCACAGAGCCAGAGGCCAATTGTTTTAAAATCATTAGGCAGGATAGGCTTCACAGGAAGCATTTATTCTAAAATTTGGTTTACTTGGAATTGGGGGAGTATTTTGGGATATTTGTTTTGCTGACAGAAATGTACTAAAACAATAACATTTTTGTAAAATATCTTCAAAATTGTTATTCAACATTTTATATTAAAAGTACTTCCAAAAAACACATGGGTGATATTATAAAATGAGATGTTTATAAAAAGACTGCTCTTTTTTGTCTGAAAAATGAACCTTACAAATCTTGGAGTTTTGCCTGAAAATATAAATTGAAGATAATTACAAAGATAATTAAAATATTTTTTTTAATTTAACAAAGGTTCCTTTTTTAAAAAAAAAACATGTAGGTCTGTAAATAGGCTACTATGCATATAGATATACTGCAAGCTTTTTTTAAAAAAAAAAACAATAACACCTGACATTTAACTATTGACAGTACAATTTGTTATAGACTTTTGTGGTAATGAAGGAGACACCCTGAAGCAGAATGGCTGAAGGTTACATTAAAATCACAACAGCTACAGACTACGAGTGTAACATATCTATACATAAAGATTCCTAAAAAGCTTTGCTCTACAATGATGCAAAATTACTGCTTTACTCATCTGGAAAATAGCAGTTACAATAAAAATGGACCAACTCTCCAAATAACATACAGATTTAGAATAACAAAAAAATTCTTTTTGTTTTTATTTTTAATAAGAGCTCATACAGAAAACAGAGGAAAATAAATACATTTAAGAAACATTATAGTCTTCAATTTGTTTGATCATTATTAAGTTATATTTTTCTCTGCTTCTTGTGTAGGATTAGGTATGTCTGAACACACAGAGAGCCTGTAGGTGTGCAAATAAATCCTAATCTGAAGGCATCCAGATTAGATCTATTTGTACTCTTGACATAGAGATGTCATCAGGATTACAAAGACATCTCCTTTTCTTTTAAGAATTGGCATTCAAACTATTTCATCCAGATATTACAACTGATACAGTAGTTACAGATTTTGTGATGATAAAGAAATCTGTTACATAAGATGTAAGCAAAGGGTTAAGTATAGATCACTTTCTTATAAAATAGGCAGCCAAGATAAAACAACTTAGAAAAAAATTAAAAAGAGGCAGTTGACAGTTGGACAAAGCAGGAAAGCAAGAAAAAACTAAAAGTAGACAACCAATATTTATAAAACAAAAGAAAAGAAAGATACTGATAGTTTTTGTGACAAACTAAACAATTATTCTGTAAATAACCATGGAACAGTACTTATTCTACCCTCTGCTATTTCTTCACACAATATCATTAGTAAAAAAAAGTATCTTTTCTGTAAATTAAACACAGAATATCCCCTTAGCCCTTATCCAATTGTTTAGTTGCCAAAAAACAGATGAGGAAGATAAAAATAACCATATATGCCCAAACCTTTATATAGTATTTCTATGTTTATAATTTTGAGGTATTGTCTGCAGGAATTAAAGAATATTTATCACTGTCCAAAATTAACTAGGAATAAACTTCTTCCCAGATACACTTATTTTGGTATAGATCTATACTTCATTTTAAAACAATCTTAAGCATTATAGTGATTGTTGTCATATTTGTACCCCTGAAACTGGTAAGATACAAATATCTAAGAAATAATTTAATATCAATCATGATTCTATTGTTAATTAATTTTATTCCAATTATAAACTTTAATATTTATCCACATTTTCATAATGATTGTTTAATCATATATGTTAATCAATTTTTTATATGACTAACTGAAATTTTTCTTCATAAAGAACTTTATCTACCCCGAATGGAGGAAATTATACGTGTCCCAGGATAATGTTGCAAGATCCAATCTGGGTCAGTCTACCCCTTTGACTGTTCTAGGTAATCTGTTCATTTGTTTTATTTACCTGGGTTCAAGTGGCAGTTGTGACGCTCAGAAAAATATGTGTTCTCTCAACTCAAGCCTCCTAGGCTATCATAAAAAAAAAGGATTGGCAAATAGGTACTGAGACATTGCTGAAGTGTAAAACCAAATACAGGTCTCTTAAATTACTAACAAAGTTGACTGCTTTGTCTATTGTAGATACACACTGTGAAGAAAATATTGTTTTTGCTTGTGCAAAACTTTATGCATATTTGCTGCAGCATAGGACACTCAATAAATTGCAAACATATAATTATTTTTTTCATAATTTTCTTACCTTCCTCAGTGGTACGTGCAGATTTTGATTCACTGTCCATCCCTTGAAATTCATTGAAATATGGACGAACTTTGATATCATATGTAACCCCCTTTTTCAAATTGATAAGGATAGTACTCCGTTCTGTGGGGATGTTAACTTCCACAGTCTGCCATGCAGAAGGGGAAGTCAGGCCTGATGTCTGTCGATACATAACTCTATATCCCTGAATGAACTGTGACTGGCGATCAACCTGAAATAAAATTAACAGAAATGGTCCTACCATAAGTGAAAGAAATAAATTTAACTCAATTCCTCTGAGTTGTCATTCACAATATGTTTTTAACTGTATAATGTACTTCTTTCTGTTTCCTTTTTAAGAAAAATGGTTGCTTTCTTATAACTATGGTTCTCCAAATGACCATAAATATGATCAACTTTCTTGTCTATGATCAACAGGAAAAAATGTATCTAGCAATGTTTTATAACTGAGGACATGGGTCGGTGCATGTGCGCACATGTGTGTGTATCTAATGTGCCTCTACTGCTCATTTTTCTGATGGGGCTTACCCTCATTTCACTACCCTCAATGCAACAATCTGAAACTATACCTGCCAGAATAAGCACATTATGAGACAAGATGGTGAGTAGTCATTGAAAAGGTGAGTCACTGTATTCACAAATAACCAATGGGGTCATGAAGTCCCAGAATTCCAGGCAAACAATCCATTTTTTTCATACATATAATACAAAGCTTATCTTTCAGGGGGAAAAAACCTCTCTTCCAAAAGACATACCAGCTTGTGCTTGGGTAATACAATTACTTATAGAGTTATATCTATAATGGGACATTGGGAATGATGAAATTATGAGTAAAAAACCAGGAAGTATTGAGACAAAGAAATACATTTTAATACCAGTGTCAGATCCGTGTATCTGCCATTCTCCGATGGAAAAAAGGGGGAGGAGTGGATTTGATACATTTAGTTCTTTTCTTCTCTATGTAGCCTAAGTATCCTATTTCTTACCTTGTCATTTGTACAACCTTTTACATGATTTATAACCATTGCCTGGCACCACAAATGCCTTGAAAATTCTCATCTCTTGGGGAAATGCTAAGGAAGAAGGGGCCACGTGGATTGCAGTACTGGAAGATAGCTCTGAGAAACTTTTATTCTCTGCTTTCTCAGAGATGCTGGTATAGTAACACCTTCACACCTGCGGATTGGTGGAATCCACATTGGACCAGTGGTGGAATTCAATTTTTTTTACTACCTGTTCTGTGGGCGTGGCTTGGTGGGCGTGGCAGGGGAAGCATACTGTAAAATCTCCAGTCAGAGGTGGTATTTGCCAGTTTTCTGAACTACTCAAAATTTTCACTTCCGGTTCTCCAGAACTGGTCAGAACCTATTGAATACCACCTCTGCATTGGACTGTTGGGAGGAGTTTCTAATTCCCTTTATCCTAGTTTCATGCCCTGAGGGACCTCAGATCCTGCTTTGAATTTTGACTTGCTTTTACCCCTCTTCAATAAAAGATTCCTTTTGAAATACAAAGTTTTCAAGAGTATACTTTTTTCTGCAGGGGGGAGAGACTGGTCCTTACACATAGTTTTAGAACATAAAACCCATCTCAATGAGAAAAGCAAGAAAATTAGAAAAGAAAAAAATTGTCAAAATCACTACTTAAACTCATGAGCATACTCCAAATATATAATGGGTAATAATGGCACATACTGCAAAATTATATTTCAGATCACATCCAAAAGAGGTGCAGTCAATAAATCATTAGAATCAATATTGACGTTTATGAGTACCTGTTATTTTTTGCTAGAGTGAAATATGGAAATAGAATAAAATTTTTGAAAGGAAACTGATCATATGAAAAGGTTAAGACAACCTCCCTGATCACAAATAAAGAAAAGATTGTGGTCAAAGGTGGATGTGGTTGATGCTGTATTGATGTTGATCATAACTTGCATTCATTTACTGGTATGAATCAAACTGTCTTTTTTCTAAATGGAATAGAGCCTCCCATGTCAAAGTACAGATCCTTGACAATGTTTTACAGGTCTTTCAAAAGGCCCCAAATCTATCATGATATGTCTATGAAATCCAATATTTCCAAAGAAAAGGCTACAATTCTATCAGAATTTGTGTGTGTGTGCATTTAGAGAGAATGATCTTCTTACAAGAAACTGTGAGCAATCAGTGCCATAATGGGAATAATAAGAGCAGAAGTAATAAAATATTTGTAAAAGACAAATATTTGATAAGATGGTTAAATTTTATAATTATGCTTTCAAAATTAATATGGCAAATCTTTTAAGAACTATACTAATCTTGTATGTTGCAATAATATATTTATGTGGTAAATTTATGATATCTAAAAATAAAAAATGACAAGATAATCAATCAATCAATCAATCAATCAATCAATCAATGGAATTAAAAGTTTTCTTTATATGAATGAAAATCTAGCTGAGTGACAAAATTAAAAATGAAAAGATCCATATTTCGTCACCTTGAAGGAAGAATATAGCCATGCATTTTTGCTTGTGAAACTGGAAGACCAATATAAACTTTACCTATGAAAATAAAATTTAAAATTTAAATGAGAGGAAAAAGTAGATGTCAAGACTGCTAAATAATGGTAACCAGAATTAGGAGCAATGAGCATAGTGTTGGCCATTAAGAAATCTCTTATCTTTCCAGCAGAATTAATGTTCAGTAGAAGTAAGTCATCCTCAAGCTGAACTATACTAGTAATGTTGGGATGAATTACTAATTACCTGTAAATTTTCTGTGTGTATAGGCCAAATCATAAACCTATACTGTTGAAAATCTGTAGAGAAGGAGGTTAAGATAAATGATTCCAGGTATAACTGTTGCGCACTCCCCCAATCTACTATAAAGAGTCAAGAGAATAACCTGCAGTTAGTTTTGATAAAAGATTAAAAAAGCGTATTAATACTATAATAATGCTAGTAATATTTAACACCGTTTAGAGCCATAATCTGTAGCTAACTAACAAATGGTGAGGGAGCGAATTGTTTGGATAAGAAACAGAAGATAGACCTGTGGTCAATTTTGAGCCAGTGGTCAAATGTTTTTTCTCCCAATAGAGAGCCTGGAGGCAAAATAACTGATTGTACAAATCCAGTTTAATATATTTTTAAATGTACATATTTTTATCCTGCCTTTATTAATAAATAATTGAAGACAATGAATATACATATTTTCTGTACATCAATAACCCTGAGAGGTGGGTTCAGCTGAGAGAGAGAGGGACTGGCCGAGAGGTGGGATTCAGATGGTTTGCACTAGTTTGGGCGAACCGGTTAACTTTTTGCCCATTTGGGAGAACTGGCTAATTCCACATCTGGCTGGCCTTGCCTACCGCACCCCTTCCCTCCCAGGAGTCCCCCCGTGTGCCCCATTTTGGTTTCCAAGGTGATACAGAAGGTCTTCCAGGCCCAAAACCCCAGGGTGAGTTGGGTATGGGGATTTTACATTATGATTGCTCATAAGTAAGTAGGAACCAATAAAAGAAGAATGGAAAAATCCCTATCTATTGATCAGCATTTTTCAGTCTTGGCAAGTTTAAGATGGGTGAACTTCATGTGGCCTGGGGAATTCTGAGAATTGAAGCCCATGCACCTTAAAGTTGCCAAAGTTGAGAAACATTAGAACTTAAGATTTTCCATTCTTTTTTATTTATTTATTTATTTATTTTGATTTGTCAATCGCTTACAAGATAATAGGTTTAAGTATATACATAGTTATGAATACATGAAATGGGTACATATAAGAAAAATAAAAGAAACAATAGGACAGAGATGGTAGGCACGTTGGTGCGCTTATTCATGCCCCCTACAGACCTCTTAGGAAAGGGGTGAGATCAATAGTAGAAAGTCTAAGTTTAAAGTTTTTGGAGTTTGGGGAAGAAACCACAGAGTCAGGTAGAGTATTCCAGACATTGACCACTCTTGCTGAAGCCGTATTTCCTGCAATCAAGTTTGGTGCGGTTAACCTTGAGTTTGTATCTATTGTGTGCTCTTGTGTTGTTATGGTTGAAGCTGAAGTATTCATTGACAGGTAAGTCATTGCAATGTATGATTTTATATACCATACTTAGATCAGACAGAAGACGGTGTAATTCAAGGTTTTCTAGGTCTAGAATTTCAAGTCTGGTGGCATAAGGTATTCTACAATGAGTAGAGGAGTGGAGAACTCTTGTGAAATATTTCTGGACTTTCTCAATTGTGTTAATATCAGATACGTAATGTGGGTTCCAGATTGATGAGCTGTATTCCAGTATTTGTCTAGCACAGGGGTGTCCAACCTTGGCAACTTTAAGACTTGTGGACTTCAACTCCCAGAATTCCTCAGCCAGCTTTGCTGGCTGAGGAATTCTGGGAGTTGAAGTCCACAAGTCTTAAAGTTGCCAAGGTTGGACACCCCTGGTCTAGCAAATGTTTTGTATGCTCTAGTTAGTAGTGTGATATTACCAGAGAAAAAGCTACGTAGGACTAGGTTAATAACTCGTAATGCCTTTTTGGCTATGTAGTTACAGTGGGCTCTAGCACTTAGATCATTAGAGATGAGTATTCCAAGGTCCTTTACAGAGCTTGGATCATCAACAAGGTCTTGATTATTCAGCTTGTATTTTATTTTCTGATTTATTTATTTTTTTGCCAATATGTTAGACAGAGCATTTATTTGTTGAGATTTGAAGTTGCCATTTGTTTGACTATTCTAATACATAGTCAAGGTCTTTTTGAAGGGTAGCAGTATTGTCTGTGGTATTGAACAGCTTTACATCATCAGCGAAGAGAAAGCAGTTGCTCTTAATGTGATCACAGAGGTCATTTATGTCGAGTATGAAGAAAGTTGGTCCTAGAACATTGCCTTGGGGGACACCACTATTGACAGGTACAGAATTTCATAGGACACTCCCAGTTTTGACCATTTGTTGTCTGTTTGACAGGAATGCTTCTATCCAGTTATGCAGGTGTCCAGAGATACCATAAGATTTTAGTTTTAGGAGTAGTTTGTCGTGTACCACTGAATCAAAGGCTTTACAGAAGTCTATGTAGATTGAGTCTATTGTTTTGCCCTGATCGAGTTGTGTAGTCCGTATGTTTTTGCAGTGTAAGAGTTGCAGATTACAGGATAGTTTTTTTCTGAAACCAAAATATTTATTAGAGAGTAGGTTGTTTGTCTCTAAGTGGAGGATAATGGATTGGTTAATAATTGATTCCATGACTTTACAGGTGACGCAGAATAAGGAGATTGGTCTGTAATTTTGAACTAGGCTGGGGTCTCCCTTTTTGAAGATGGGGATGGCCGTGGCTTGTGATCATAGGTTAGGCAAGGAGCTGGTCCTGAAATATTTTTCAAAGATTATGCTTAGAGGTTCGGTTATGGCAGTGAATAGCTTTTTTAAGAAGTAGGCACGTATTCCGTCCGGTCCAATAAATAGAGATGGTTTTTGATTGCGTAGTGCTTTTTCAACATTGTCTTCTGTAAAATCGATATGTATTAGATCATTGTAGTTTTCTGTGGTTCGGCTAGGAAATACTGGGCATGATCCATTGCTGTTTACAAATACTGAGCCAAAGAATATGTTAAAGATGTTGGCTTTAATGGTGTCGTCGTTGCAGTCTTTACCATTAGGTCCTATCATGGGTGGGATGGACCTTGAGTCTTTTAGCTTGTTGTTTACAAAATTGTAAAAAGTGCAAGTGGAATTGGTGCGTAGAAGGTTTTCCTCTTGTTTAATGTGATAATTGGTGCATTCAGTCTTTATCTGGTGGCATACATTTTTGTATTTTGAAGTTGGCAACGTGACCAGATTTGTTTTTCCGTCAGAGTGATCTCTTTTTGGATTGAAGTTTCCTTATTGTTTTGGGTAAAGTTTTTTTTTTTGGGGGGGAGTTGTTGTTGTACATATAGTTTGATGACTCTTTTGACTTCAAGTAAAAATGTGTTGTAATGGTCTTCAACAGTACTGCATCCAGTGATTGCCAATCAAGGGATGAGAGATCATTGTCTATAAGATCATAGTTGCATTCTTTGAAGTTATAATTGGGGATTATGTCATTGTGATGATTTTTGTGTGGGCGTATGTTGAGACAAAAGTCAATCATATTGTGGTCACTGTTGGAAAAGGGTTCTTTAGTTTGTATTCCATAAATTAAATTCAAACTATTGCAGAAGATGAGATCGAGGCAGTTGTTAAGTCTAGTATTGTTGGTTATTAGTTGCTCCAGTCACAGATTTGTAACAGCATTGTAGAAGGTGCATGTATGGGTTCAGTTGTACATTTGTTTAGGGTCCAGTTAATATGAGGTAGATTGAAGTCACCAAGAAAGATAAAAGTGTTTGGGGAGGATGTTGCCCATGTTAGTCATGAATTTAGCTTGTTTACATGTTTGATGTCATAATCAGGTGCTCTGTAACATAGTAAGAATCAAAATGTGATATTTAACGATAGTTCACAGATGATGGTCTCAGGAAGCGCAAGCTCCTGGGTAACTTGGATGTTTTTTAGATGTAAGGACTTTTTATAGAAGATAGCAACACCACCTCCTCTATGAATTTCATGATCTGATCAGTAAACATGATAGTCTCTTACTGTGGTAATGGAATCAGGGAGAGATGCGTTGAGCCATGTTTCACAGACAAATATGATGCCAAATTTGGCCATATTTAGTAAGAGGAGAAATTCAGGTATTTTATTCACAAGGCTTCTTGCACTGAGTAGCTTGCATTTAAGGCCAGCTGTAGCTGGAACTGAGGTAGTTAGGGGCATGCGTGCCTAGTCTTGGGTGATGGTGGATTGGTTGAAGTAGGGTTGTGGTTGAAGGTTAAAGCTGAGTTGTGGGTTGTGTGACTTACTTTTGATCTTTTCAGCATGTTAGTCAATGTACAGGTCCTTCTCTCCATTCTCTAGATGTTTTTTGAGTTCTGTGTGGAGTACACGGGAGCGGGCACGTTGCTGTATGGTTAGGTCAGGGCGAGAACGGAGGTTCTTATGGTTGGTGTTGCTTTTGGCAAGTAAATTTATAGTATAAATGAATTTACGTTTGCTTGATTCATTTTTGCAAATGACCCTGCAGAAGCATGGGGCCACAGAGCCGTCTCTGTTTTTGAGCTCTTGGCCAATGCAGGAAATGTCAAGTATTTCATCAGAGGAGATGGTTGATGCTTGATAATCACTGATGATGTTTCGGACAGTTGTGATGTCATCATTGACATTGACGTCCTCTAGACCAAATAAGATGGCATTTGGACGTTTCCGTTCGCGCTCAACAGCTTCTCTGATGAGGATTGGGATATCATTATTTTTCTGATTTATGTTTTTTTGTGGATTGGGTTGTGGATTGGGTTGTGGTTGTTGGGTAGAAATGTGGTTTGTAGCTATTGGATGTTCAGGTTTTTGCGTTGTGTCTTTTTTTTCAAGGTTGGATAATCTTTCTTTTAAGGCGTCCAGGGATGCTACTATGGTGTCATGGGATGTTATTCGTGTTTCTATGGTATCAACTCTTTCAAACAGATCCAGTTTGGGTCTGCATGATTTGCAGAGGTATGGAAACTCATTGGATGATTCTAGATATTGAATCATTTGCTCAGGTAATCCCAAGCAGTCATGATGAGTGTATTTGTTACATAGAACATTTGATGAAATTTTCATTATCCTTTAGAGTTTTATGGCAATTAAGGCATGTGCAGGAGTCTTGTGGTTCATTGGCGGTTCTCTTTTTAGTTCGGATGGAGGGGTTTTCTTCGGGTTAGTCAAGGAGACTCTACTCTCCTTGCAAACCCCGAAGCATCCCTCTGCCTTTACCACCCGTCCAGGGTGATTTTCGGCTCCTCAGAGCCTCAGGGCTTGAAAAAATCGGCAGGACTTCATGGACCTGCCGTTCGTCCGCACCACTTTGTTGCTTCACCAGAAGTAGAATTTGAAGTTATGAAGTTAGAATTTGAAGTTATGAAGAATTTGAAGTAGAATTAGAGTTTGGTGCAATTAAATAAATCAGTTGTGATTTTGTTAACAAATAGTGATTAAAGCGATATGAACCATTACTGGACTTTTTGTGATCTGGACTTTGATAGGGAGGGATTATGGGATTATGGAAATAATGTTAATCTTAGAGTAAGAGTTTGATATATATTTTTACTTAGATCTGTATCAAAGAAAGTTGGAAGTCATTCTTTTTCAGTTTTCCTTCTTTTCCTCTTTCGCTCTTACACTTTTACTCTTCTTCTTTCCTGAGCCTTTTCTTTTTTCAAATCTGTTTTATTTGTTTATCCCTTAGCTTTGTATTTTTTTTTTTGATGTATGAAGGATCAAATACTCAGCCATTATAATTCTACATGCCTTATGTACAGAAATTATATCAAAATTTAGAATGAAATCCACTGGGAGACATCTCATATAATACAGGCTCTGAGTCCCTCTAACCAAAAAGTGTTTATCGATAGAAGAGAATATTTGTAGCTCAGGGTTGAACTGTGGGTTCCTTTGTGTTCTCTGAACTTGATGTTTTTCTAGCAAATGTTTCATTACCAAACTAGGTAACACCATCAGTACTAGGAGGGAATGGAGTTTGCTCTTATTTTCCTATACTAGTGGCTTACCCTGCCAAGTGTTGATCAGTTGCTTCACAAAAAGTGTTTTGATTAATGCCGGGTCTCTACAGCCTCAGGCAGAGAAGGGATATACTGCACCCCTCCCTCAAATGTTTTTTAAAATAGTTTCCCAGGAATCTCCAACATGCAAACTGTGATTACTCATCCTAAAATAACTCCTCTTTATCTGGAGCTTCAAAATTTGCCTTTTGCTGGGGAGGTGTGTAGCTAAAAGTCAGTCTACATTTAGTGTACATCTGCTGTCATGCCTCCTGGCCTTTGCCCACCCAGCCACACCCAGTCAGCCAGTCACTAGGGCAGAGAACTAGTTGTTAAATTATTTAAATCCCACCATTGACCCAAGATCACTCAGCTGGCATTCATGCCTAAGGAGTGATTAAAACTCAAAGTTTCCTGGTTTCTAGCATGGAGCCTTAATCACTAGCCCTGAACAAAAACAAAGCTGTGTTAGGTGGCATGGCCACAAGTTTGAAGATCTTGAAGTAAACAGAATTGGACCTCAATTGTGAAAAGGTAACCAATAAATGGAGAATAAGCTGAAAGAAAAAGATAAAGCCAAATAAATTTAGAAGGGAAAAAAGTTTTAAAAATGAAACAAGAAAAAGAACCCAATAATCTTTATTGTGATTCAAACTGAAATGAGGGGAGAAAGATAGCTATGTCCAAGAGTGTTTATGGCTGAAGTTGTGCCTTCTGCCCAAATTTTCCTCAGCTGGTTTTGAAATACATCACCCATACTTATCATATTTAGATACCTCAATAAATAACTGAACTGCCACATGTATTGGATTAAAGCCACAAGCACTTTCTCTTTTTATTATTAAGAAATAATAATACTGGACTAGAATTCGCATATGGTTGGAAGAAATGACAAAAGAACATATAGATTTCAAACCGGAGATTTTTCTATTGGGAATCTTACCTGATACATTCAATAAAAACTTAAAGTATTTGATTGTAAATGTGTTAACAGCGGCTAGGATTGTATTTGCTAAAAATTGGAAGAGTGAGAAAATACCATTAGAGGAAGAAATTATTAAGAAAATACTGGAATGTGTTGAAATGAGTAGATTGACATTTGAAATTAGAGAACAAGAAGATAAACAATTTTATTTGGGATCTTTTTTATCAATGGTTAGATAAAACAATATAATAATAGAATATTTAGAAACCTAGGAAACAATGAATATATATATATTTTTGGTTTTGATAATATTTTTAGAATATTTTATTAAGATAGATTTGGTATGATTTTACGATTTGTTATAAAATAAATTAACTAAATTATAGTTATCTCGCTTAAGTATGAATTAGTAAAATTATAGTCAAATGATTGTTTAATAATGATATTAGGATATATAATTGTTGATTGATAATATGAGTTATTATGTAACATAATTATTATGATGACTACAAAATGGATGCACAAAAAGGAGTGGTAAACCAACCGATACACTGTCTGTAAATTTATGAAGAATGATGATGTTCTTATGTTATGTTTTATGTTTTATGTGTTTTTATTTGTTGTTAAAATCAATAAAATTTTTATAATAAAAAAAAAGAAATAATAAAAGCAGGTTACAGAGGTGTTTGCACAATGTTATCATGAATTCAAGGAACAATGAAAGTACTTGTGCAATTATTAATCAGCATTATATAACAGTCACATCCAGATTGTCTGTAGGCATGTGATGGACTTTTAAATTCTATTTTATAAATCACATTTTTCACAAAATAAAGTGTCTTTCATTCTTCACAGCTTGCTGAGTTTATTAAAGCTTTTATTTACTTATTTATTTACTGTTATTGTCCTGCTTTGAGCAACATCAAGAATAAGCCCAGGGTTAGAGCTAAATCATCTTTCCAATATCTGTTACCGGTACTAAAATCTCTTTATATTGTTCATTAACTTTTTCAGTGAAGAATCAAGTTCTTATGACAGGAAAAACACATACAAACAAGAAACTAAAACCAGATTTATGAGATCTAGGCATAAATGCATTTAAACAAAACTGCCTTTGTTAAAACTCTTACAGCATATGTTAAAATATTAAGTTTGCATTTTATAAACTTCTCTGGATACACTTTAAGAGAATTTATGCCTTGAAAGAAGGACATAATTCACAATAATAACTTGTTAATACTGAAAGAATCAAGCTGTGTTTTTTCAGAAGAACATTAAGCAGTTGCTTTCAAATGAAAGAGTCTGTAAATCAGGACAAATTGTTTTTATACACATTTGAGTTTCATTAATTAAATGTTTTATGGACATAAGAATCTATGAACCTGGCAGCTATTATAAAGCACAATTCCTCTTCACATTATATTGCAATAGAGGTGTTACACGACACAATAATACGAGTTACCTTTTACCCACATAGGATTTAGGTCATCTATGAAACTTTGAAATTATGAAACATTCCTATGATATAATAGAGCACTGTAAATTATTAGCTTCAGAATATTTATGCCTATTGTATTTTATTTGAGCATAAAGTGAGATACAAATTTAAAGCTGGGAAATATAGCAGTATGATTAAAAGTATATCTGGCTTGCTTCTTAAAGAGGTAAAGTTTCAGAGAACAATGATCAGTAATTGAGTAGCCTTTTGTACATGAAATGGTAAGCTCAACAGTCTTCATTTATTGAGATAACATTTTTGAAACTGTATAAATTGCTATGAGTAATTATAGTTATTTTGTTATTCGACTAACTAAGGAGGTGTTTGCCAATATAATTTGCCATAGAAATGTAAAAAAACCCTACCACACAATCTAATTTGACATATTATACTCAGGTAATTTGATAATCTGAGAAAGAAACAAGATAAATATAAACTTTTCTATCAGTGGTATATTAAGAAATAAAAGTTTAATTGAAAGTAACCTGCCATGATGACCTGCAGTTTTCTGTACCAACCAAATAATAATTAGACATGATGTATTTGCATCAAAACTCAAAGAATCGGAGCAGCAAGCGGTCAAGTTTGGCTGATGAAACAAGACAGCAGTTAATCTGATTAAAAAAAAGAGCCATTACAAATAGAAGTGACTGTACAAACTTCCCACAAAGAAAAAACAAAACAAAACTCCAAAGCCAATAAAGGAGTGAAACAAATAGAAGCAATAGATTCTGCCCCCTGGAAGCAAATAAATAAATAAATAAATATTCAAGCCCTTATAGAAGAAATAAGCTTTAAGCCTTCAGGAGATGTAGGAACACTGCAAAACTGGCAACAGAATGGTAGACCCCCTTAAAGCAGAGAGTGGTCTGTAATTATGTCCTGCAAAATATAAAGAAGAATGTGAGTATTGATGACTCACAACTGTGGGAAAGCAAAATAAATGTATGATGACAGGACCATCTGCTCATAAACCACACTTTCTTCGAGATGACAGGATTTTGGCAAAATGGAACATCTATTGATATTTCTTCCCGTTTATATATATAGAACTTTCAAAATGGAACATCTATTGAGATTTCTTCCCATTTATATATATAGAGGCAAGAATTACTGCAAACAATACCAACAATTGTATTATCACGAATCTTGAGCATTTACAAAAAACAGCAAAGAACTGGGATAATTCATATAATCAGTCTAATCTAGTAAAAGCACCATAAAAACGAAACAAGAATATTTCAAGTGAATTACAATTGTGCAAATAGTGTCAACAGAATAAAATTGTTTTTGAGATCATAGTTTGAACTACCTAGAACGCTGCCATGAGAAGAATAGATCTCAGAAGAAATGGTAAAAATATTTTAGAGGTTTAAAATGAATTTTGTGGAGATTGGAAACCAAAAATTTAATGACCAGTTAAATAATTGTGTGCTGTTTAAAGGAATGAAATATGGAAACATTGTATTACTAGGCTCATTAAATCACTCATTGAAAAATCAGAAAGAACTTTGGCTCATAAAGCAAAATTAAAGCTGAGTATAGTCAAATGTATTTATTTTAAAAACATCATAAACTCAGAGCAATAGATTTCTAAGTAGAATGCTGTGCTAATGATGAGAAAAAGAACTGCACACATGTGAAAGTTCCTAAAAATGAGACACTAAAGGTATAATAGTAAACAACTACAATGAGAGAAAAAAAATGATATCAGAAGATGGCAATAAGGCCATAAAAAGGTTGATGAAGAACATATTTAGAAGTAGGAAAAAGGAAAAGGACACCAAGGAAAAGTACATAATATCAGAAAAGCTAAAGTTCAGATTGACTGAATTTTGCAAAATATGCAAAAATATAGTAAAATAGCATTTGTATATCAGCTTTTCCATTAGGACAGCAACATGATAACAAAAATTAAAAAAAATGACTTCACCATTATTTTGGTTCAAGTCTTCTACAAAATGAAGAACATATTGGTGACCTTAGAGAACATGTAAGATCTCTTCCTTAATAGACTAACCCTCAGTCTAATCATCTCTGAGGAATATGGGTGATTAAGAAGTGAGTGTGTGTGTGAGAGAGAGACAAATAAATACAAATTTTGTAGAACTATCACTCAGTCTTCAAGGTTAGGATGGTTGATGACAAATTAGTAACGTTCCAGTTGTGGTAACATATTTTATTGATCATTTTCTGTAAGTCCTTTGTACAACTATTAGCATAGATCTAGGGATATGCAGGCATTCTTGGTGGGGGTAGGAGTACCTTTGCAATGAGTGTCTCATCCTGTTATGATCTGCAGGTTTAGAAGGAACAGGAAAATAGGTAAAAGTTCAAGGTACACAGTTGTGCTTTCTCATGGGACTTTCCAGACTTTCCCATGGGACTTTCCGTACCTGTATGTTCTCATCTTGTTGAGGTAATCTCATGGGGCTTTCCATGGTTGTATGTTCTCATGCTGTTGAGGTAATATTCTGTTGAGGTCATTGTTTTCTGAATATGCATACTGTACTTTTGCTTACTTTTTCTCAATAAATACTGCTGCCTGAGTTCGCTCAGGGCTGGCATTTGCTCAGACATTTTCCCTGTGTCTCATTTCGAATGCCAGACCACCACATCCAGTTAAAAAGAATCTGGATGAAATGGATCATTAGTAACCTTTCCAATTTAAGGGTATAATTCACCCATTCTTGCTTAGTTTGATCTTGGTTGCATCCAATATCATAAATTCTGATGTTCTTTAGGAAGAACTATAAGAGTTTAGAGGGGAGGGCACTGTTTCACCTTTTCAATGTCAGTTTCTATTTGAACAAGTTTCTCCTCTCTCCTTTTAGAAAATAATTGTGAACTTTTGCCCCTAGAGTTCATAGTGAAAGATGCAAATTAATCAGAAGCAGTTGATCCAGAAAGTTCATTTTATTCAGGGAGCATGTGATATGTATGTATGTATGTATGTATGTATGTATGTATGTATGTATGTTTTCTTAAGTTTTCGCGGGTACTTACATGTATGGTATTCAGCTTTGTTCGGGTATTTTCCCACGTCATTATAGTTGTGCTTTTAAAGTTGTAGCAACGTTTCGGCAGAATCTCATCTGCCATCACCAGGCTTCTGTATTGGGTTGGTCTGTGAGTCAGACTTTCACAGCCGTTTCAGTTTTAAATTTAGGGCTAGCCTCCTGCTGTGCCAGAATGGTTTTTTCTTCATCCTGATTGGTTGGGAGTCTTGGTCTGTGTTTATTGGTCTCAGAGTTTGCTGTGTTCTGCTTGATTGGGGTTTCTAATATCTTCTGTCTGTTTTGTGGCTTTTTTTGTCTTGATTGGCTGGCAACATTGTGTTCCTGTATTGGAGGCTTTTAGTGCGGCTTGGCTCCAAGTAAATGGATGGCTATCATTTATTAGGAAGCTAGGTTTCATCTGGGTGCCTGGTTGGGGTGTGTTTGAGCTGGAGGTATCAGGGGATTTGTTTGTGCCCAGGTGTTTGCCTGGCTAGTGGTGCAGAGATTTTTTTGTTTATGAATGCAGGCTTCCAAATAATTGACAGTCTGGTGGAATCATCTATTCATGCTTTCAGGTCTTTTTTCAATCTTTATGGCTTCTCTGATAATTCTGTGGCTGGGGTTTTCTATAGTGGCTAGGGTTTTGGTGCCATTGAAGTTGATGCTATGACCTGTTGCTTTCATGTGTTGGACTAGTGAGGAAGTGTGTTCCAGCTTTTTGACTGCATTTTTGTGTTCATCCATGCGGGTACTTATTCTTCTATTGGTCTGTCCAATGTATGTGGCAGGGCATGATGCACAGGGGACTTCATATATGCCTTGGTTTTCCAGGTCAATTTTATCTTTGGGGTGCTATTTTTCTGTCTGTTTTGAAGGCAGTCTTGATGTGATGCCCATGTAGTATCTTACTGATTTTGTCTGTAGTACCTCTTATGTAAGGCAGGACAGCTGCTCCATAGGTCTGTTCATCTTCTAGGTCTCCATTATGTCTCAGTGTGTTTTTGTGGATCAAGCCAGTGATTTTGCTTTTGTGGAAGCCGTTGGATGTCAGTACTTTAGTCAGGGTGCATAGTTCAGTCTTTATGTGTGTCTTGTCTGCCAGGCATTTGGTTCTGGCGATTAGTGTTTTGGCCACGGAGTTTATCTGTGCTGGGTGGTGGTGGGATTGGGCGTTGAGGTAGCGGTTGGTGTGTGTTTTCTTCTGGTATATGGTGTGTCCTAGTGTGCCATCTGTTTTTTTGTAGATTAGTACATCTAGGAATGGTAGTTGTTTGTTTGTTTCTGTTTCCATGGTGAATTTGATGTTGGGGTGTGTGCTGTTTAGGTGTGTTAGGAAATTGTTTAGGTTTTCTTTTCCATGGGGCCAAATCACAAATGTGTCATCGATATATCTTAACCATAGTTTGGGTTTGTGGGTGATATTGGCTAGGGCTCTGGATTCGAATTCTTCCATGAACAGGTTTGCAATGACAGGTGACAGTGGTAATCCCATAGGGGCTCCTTCAATTTGCTTGTATCTTTGTCCTTTGTATATGAAATATGTGTTGGTTAAGCAGTGTTCTGTTAGTTCCATGAGGTGTTTGGTATTTATTTTTGATGATTTTGAGAGTTTCTTTTATCAGGACTTGAGTGAATAGTGAAACCACATCAAAACTTACAAGCAGATCTTTTTGTTTCACGTGTAGATCTTTGATCATTTCCAAGAGGTGGTATGAGTTTTGTACATGTGAAGCTGCTGCTTCAGCATGGGGTTGTAGCTGCTTTGCTAGGTATTTGGCTAGGTTTTGTAATAGTGCACCTCTGGAGCTGACTATGGGTCTGAGAGGTATGCCTACTTTGTGTATTTTTGGGAGGCCGTATAGTTTGGGGCATCTGGAAGATTTTTCTCTTGGGATGATCGTCTGTTGGATCTCTTTGCTCATGTGGCTGGTTATAATTTTCTTCTTGAATTTTTTCCAGCTATGTGGTTGGGTCCGTGTTTATGGGTTTGTATGTGGAGTCTTGGAGTATGTCTGTCAATTTTGTTTTGTAGTCTTTTCTATCCATTACTATTGTGGCATTACCTTTATCTGCTGGAAGTATGATTATGCTGCTGTCGTTCTTTAGGGCTTGCAGGGCTTTTAGTTCCTCTTTGTGCAAGTTTTTTTTTTGGGTGGTTTGCTTGTGCATAGGATGTTAGTGACTTGGTATCTTATTCTATCAGCTTCATCTGTATTTAATTTAGTTAGGCTGGATTCCACTGCACATATGATGGATTCTATGGGGATTTTTTGGGGTGCTATAGCATAATTGAATCCTTTGGTTAGGACATCTGTTTCTGTTTTGGTGAGTTCTCTGTTGGAAACATTGTATACTAATTGTTTCAGGTATTGTTGTGAGTTGTTGGGGGTTTTCTTGTCATGTTCTAATTTCTTTAGTTTCTTCAGGAGTTTGTCATTTCTGTAAGGGGTTTCAGTTTCAGCTCTCCAAGTTGTAAGTTGTTTTATTTGACTCACAGATGAACACTATACAGAAGCCTGATGATGGCAGATGAGATTCTGCCGAAACGTTGCTACAACTTTAAAAGCACTACTATAATGACGTGGGAAAATACCTGCACAAAGCCGAATACCACACACACACACACACAAACACATATATATTATAATTTAAATGTTTATTGACATGTCATTATTCTAATGTGAAATATCTAAAATCACAAAGGCAGTATAAAAACTATTGTATAATTAATTAATATCCTGATTTGTTGCCTGATTTTTAGTCGTTTCTACTTTACTGCTCTCTAGACAGTAAAAATATAATAAAGCAACCCCTTACTATGTGATCACAGTGTTCCACCACAATAGAAGGAGCTAACTGTATACATGCCATTGTTGTTATTCTTGCAATTAAACTCTGCTTGCATTTTTTTTCTTCATCACATTATAGTCCAAGAATTTGCTTTCAGAACCAGAAATAAAAAAAAGATTATGAGAAACAATCTAATTTTCAAAACAAATCCTCTCCAGTTTTCTTATTTCTCCTTGCCAGAGCTCTCCTTCACAAATATTTATTGTTTGGTTTGACACGCAAGGGATAAAATAAACAAGATGGACTCTCCCCTCCCCCACTTACTAGTACTATCAGGTATGTGACAAGACAGAGTGAGAAATTTAAAGGGAAGGAAAAGAAGTTTCAAAAAGTGAGCTTGGAATGATATAATGTAGTGCCAAACAGGAAAAAAAGTAACTAATTCCTTTTTGCCATTCTCCATAAAGTTAGCAAAACAATTTAGCTAGTATTATTTTATATTGTTCTTTATAAACTATTGATGAGCATCCAGATTTTAGGGTATCCTGATTTAGCTATAGCAAAGCATACATGTACGTGAGATGGGATTTACATGAGATGTAAATTTAATAAAATAATGAATAAAATACTATTTTCTTTAATGCCATTTTATACTGGTGTCTTGTTATAGGCAATATTTTAATTTATTTATTATTAATCAAATTTAAATAGCTGCCCATCTTACCAGAAATGATGTATTGCAGGTTTGCAATGTGACATAAGGACACATGTTCCATTATTTGACCTCCTCCAATACTGACCCTTATAGTAAATGCCCACAATCTTATATTTTGGAAGAAAAGTAGAATTTCACATTAGTTCTCTTTGGAAACTTCTTGCAAAGATCTATAACAGAATAGGATACTCAATTTTTTTAAGACCATGACATGTAAGAAAATTTCCAACATTCTTCATAGAAATTTAAATTTCCATTGGGCAAGTCCTACTTTTTAAGCATTACAATTTAATAAATTGAATGGCCTATACTATTTACAGAATTTAACAGAGTTGGAAGGGACCTTGGAGGTCTTCCAGTCCAACCCCCTGCTCAGGCAGGAAACCTTATACCATTTCAGACAAACTTCCAGTGTTGGAGCATTCACAACTTCTGGAGGCAAGTTGTTTCACTGATTAATTGTTCTAACTGTCAGGAAAGTTCTCCTGAAAGTTCTAAATAGCTTCCCTCCTTGATTAGTTTTCATCCATTACTTCTTATCCTGCCTTCAGGTGCTTTGGATAATAGTTTGACTCCCACTTTTTTTATGGCAATCCCTGAGATATTGGAACACTGCTATCATGTCACCTCTAGTCCTTCTTTTCATTAAACTAGACATACCCAATTCAACAATCATTCTTTATATGTTTTAGCCTCCAGTCCCTAATCATCTTTTTTGCTCTTCTCTACACTCTTGTTAGAGTCTTACCATCTTTTTTACATTGTGGTGACCAAAATTGGATGCACTATTCCAAGTGTGGTCTTACCAAGGCATTATAAAGTGGTAACTTGTTAATTATAAAAGTATGTTTCAGTTGTGTTTTGATTTCAGGAGAAAGACAACACAATACAAAACTTATTTAAACTATAGTATCTCTCTCTCTCCTCTCTCTATGTGTATGTAGAGATTTTCAGTCATCCAGCTCATGGTTGTCCCAAAGGTGCTTTTTTTCAGGACGCAACTGGACTTTCTTGTTGTTTCTTTGAAGATGTTTCATTTCTCATCCAAGAAGCTTCTTCAGCTCTGACAGGATAGTGGGGAATGGAAGGATTTATACCCCTTGCAGAGAGCTGCCTCCAGTCACAGCTTTTTAATTGTGGCTACCCATTTCTGAACTCAATGAATTAATTATTCTATTAAATTTATTTTGTAAAACAAATTGATGTAGCATTATATAATGCCCAATATATGCCAGTCAGAGACATATAAAACATGCATTCTTTTTTTAAATTTCAAGTATTGCTTCTGGCAAACTGAATACAGAAGGATGAAGCACACAAGACATCCAAAAAACATCACTAATGATGCCCAGCATGAAAATATAACTATCATTACATTTTATTGGATAGTGGTTGTAGTGGAAAATTGATCTCAAAGTTATAAATGCTTTTCCAAGGATTTGTTACTCTATTGATGGATGAAGTTATAAAGAAAGCATAAATTATGGCTTGCAACCCAAGTATTGTATTTCTTTCAGTTAAATATAGTGTACTATATACTATATAGTATACTATATATCTGCTTACTAGTTTACTGAAACTAACACTTGCAGTAAATGATAAAATGTGCTGCAGTAAGAATGCTAGAAAGCAATTTAGAAATTATCTTATGTCTGCTAAGTTATAGGTGTCATCATAATTAATTAATTTTGCAAATTTATATGATCACCCATCTTAACTAGTACAATTCTGGGTGAACAAAATGATATAAATACAAAAGCATAATAAACAAATGGAACCCATTAAAAACTGTGCTAAACCCCTTATTAATCTGTCTAACAACATAAGAAAAGATGTCATGCCAGGTCTAACTAACACCCGGGCCTTAATGCCTGGGGAAAGGCCAGTAGGGTCAAGACTATTCAATTGCCATATAAATCTTGACTGAAAAATTGTAACATAAGACAAATACCGTAATAGAAAAGAAAAACTAACATTCAGGCAATGCCTGAGAAAAAAACATATTCTGGATGATTGTATAAATTATGTTACAATTACAAAGCAGTGAACAAAAAAAAGGATCTAAGCTATATCCCTTTATATTACATTAAAAAAAGAGAAATTCAAAACACCAAAGAAAACCACAGCATTAAATCCAGCTACAGAAAACAATAAAATGATGCACAGCATTAAAATATACTGTAATTCACCCAATTGGGACTCTACACATCCTGATGTAAAAGTCTGAAGAAAAATCCAGACCTTGACTGCTCTCTGAAGGCCTACAAGTTTAGGGCCAAACGACTGGGGCAAGACTGTTTCAAAAGACAGTGTCTGCTATGAACATCTCTAATGTCTTTTAAATTCAGTTCTGGAATGTGTTTGTTAGGGTTTGGGGATTAACCCCTAGCAGAGTATTGCAGCAGTAGTCAAGCCAGGCAGCCAAAGGAGAGCGGAAGGGCCCCAGAGTATACACACACTGAACACAAACACTGTTTGTAGTTTAAATAGTTTTTAATCCAGTTAGAGTTTAAGCATTGTCATTCAGTCCATTAAGTCATTCACAGTATTTCCATCCAGTAAGACTCACTAGTATAGTCCAAGTTAAGAGTCTTTGCAATATCTTTATCAGCCGATAAAGATATCTTCTCCTCCTCCGGTTTCACTCTCCAGAGAAACAAACGCTGGATATTCAGTAGAATTACGCAGTAAATCAGCAAACAGTAGCAAACAATAACAGTTCAGTCACAGGCACTCACAGTCAGTAATCACAGTTAGTCGCAGCAGCACACAGTAACAGTTACAGCCAGCAGAACACAGTTACAGACAGCGTCAGCTTTCCAGCTTCTAATGCTTCCTTATATAGTAACTTCTAACCGCACCCTTAATCGGCTAATTGCCTGCTGCATTGTGCTTAAAGTGATAAGCACTTAAACCATGATATCTAAGTTTTATATATTTATTCACCCAAACCATATTTGGTATCAATGTTATACCTAACATACTCCCCTTTTGGGTGAAATAAATATATAATACCTTTACAATCTAATCCCATATTTTTCACAACTCTCCTGGTGCTTACTGGCACCTTGGGCTTTAGTAAAATTATCAGCTAAATTGTCCTCCGACATACAGTACTCTAGCTGAATCATCTTACTTCTTACAGATTGTCTCACGTTTAGGTATCTTAGATCTGTATGCTTGCTCCTTGTTTTTACTCCAATATTTGTGGCCATTTGAATTGCTGCCTGATTATCTTCATGTATAATTATAGGATAATCTACAGTTATACCTATATCAATTAACATTTGTTTATACATTATTAATTCTGTACATAACAATGATAAACAGGAGAATTCTGACTCCATAGTAGACAAACTTATATGCTGTTGTCTTATTGACTTCCAGCCTATTAATGTCTTACCCAGCATTATGGCTGTTCCTGAAGTCGACTTTCTAGTGTCTCTTTCTGATGCAAAGCTAGCATCTGCATAAGCACTCAAAATTAAATCACCCTTTGGTTCTAAATACAATGAATAATTCATTGTCTTTTTAAGATATCTTAATATCCTCTTAGCTGCATTCCAGTGTCTTTCACATGGTGCAGAATTGAATCTAGCCAACTGATTCACGCAGTACGATATATCTGGTCTAGACCAATTACTAATATAACTCAAACTACCAATTAAAGATTGATAAATCACCTTATCAAACTCAGGGCTTTGTACATCAGTGTTGCTAAACTCCTGACTCATTGGAGTCTTAGCTGGCTTACAAAGCTCCATCTTGTAATCTTTTAGCAATTTGCTTATCTTATCTTCCTGAGATATCTTAAAACCTTTCCGTGTTTTCTTTATATTCAAACCGAGATACTTCTTTATCTCCCTAATTGCTTGATCTTTATTCTCTTTCCTAATGATGCTATTATTTTATTTGCTTCATCATTAGTTTCAGTTATCAATGCAATATCATCTGTGAATAGTAATAATAATGATACTTTCCCATTTGTCTCCCTCTTAAACAGACATGGATCGGCTAAACCAGCTTTAAATCCTATATTGTCTAGTTCCTTTACAATATACTGGTTCCATTCATAGCCTGATTGTTTTAGACCATAGAGGCTTTTCTTTAACAACCAACAATCATTATTATCCTTATTTTCACTTTTAATACCAACAGGTTTTTTCATATAAATAGTATGTTTTAATGGGGCGTGCAAGTAAGCAGTTTCCACATCTAAATGGTTAACTATATAGTTTTTACTAGCTGCCCACACTAAAGCTGCCTCAAGGTTGCTGCCTTAAGACTAGGTGCAAACACCTCATCGTAGTCATTAGCATTCTGCCTAAAACCTTGGGCTACTAATCTTGCCTTATGGATTAAATTACCATCTTTATCTGTTTTTACCTTAAATATCCATTTGCAGCCAATGGATTTCTTTCCTACAGGTAATTTGGCATTTTCATACACCTTCATATCTCTTAATGAATTCAGTTCCTTATTCATTGCTGCATACCATTTTTCTTTTCCTTATTAGGATACTTTTTAATTTCTTCAACAGAATTAGGAACTTCATTAATTTGACACACTGTGTTAGCCTGGTACCTATCAGGCGGTCTAGATACACGTGTAGTTCTTCTGGGAATTACAGGGCTTACAGGAGGACTTTGTTGAACTACTACCTGTTCATCTTCCTCATCCTGTTCAGCTATTGAATCTGTTTCTTCCTTTATGGGCACTATTTCATCCTGTATTTGTCTCTTTACTTTATTTTTAAAATTACAGGGATAACTAATGGGATTTCTATAGGATTCAATAATTACATCTTTATTGGCATCCTGTTCTAATTTCTCCCATCCTTCATGTTCTAGAAATTGGGCACTAGCACTACATAACACTTTAGATGTGCCTTTCTCCCAAAATCTATATGCCCTATGGTTTGCCTGATAACCAACGAAGAAAAATCTTTAGCTCTATGTTGCCCCTTTTTTCTGAGTTGTGCAGGAATATGCACCCATGCTGGTGCACCAAATGTGTGCAGGTAACTTAGATCAGGTTTCCTGCCATGCCATCTGGTAAATGGTATTTCACCTGTTGTTGTATTAACAACGTTGTTCAATATGTTATTAGCACACATTGTAGCCTCCCCACAAAGAATCAGGTAACCCAGAATCATTTAACATTGTTCTAACCATTGCCTGTAGTGTTTGGCCTCTTCTTTCAATAAAAGCGTTATGTTCTGGCCTGTATGGAGCAGACTTCTTATGCTCTATTCCAGCTACCTTAAGTCTGTTCTGGAATTTGTTATTAATAAATTCCGCACCATTATCTGTCACCAGGGTTATCAGTTGTCGCTTAGACTTTCTTTCAGCAAACCTAAGCCAATTGAAAAATGTTGATATGTTTCAGTTTTGCTTTTCATTAAATAGCAAAACCCATATCTAGAATAATGGTCCATAATGCTCAGTATATATCTAGCACCCCCATACTGGGTTTCTTTGGACCTATTATGTCTGCAAATACTACTTCTAAAGGTTCTTTTGTTTTGAAACCATTTAGCCTATTTGCAGGCAATACTTTGCTCTTATCTTCACAGCAAACATTACAACGCAAATATTTATCACAAGGTTTTAACCTTATTCCTTCAGATAACTCAACTGTACGTTTTAGCATTTTAAAATTTACATGCCCCAAACGCCTATGCAATAAATGGATACATTCTTCATGAGGTTTTATATTATTAAATACAGTTTGAGCCTCCCTTTCTTACTATTATCTAAGACATATAATGTTCCATTTAAAGCTGCAGTTACCCTTTTGTTATCTTTTTCAATTATGCAATTATTATCTTTAAAAGTAATTACATAACCTAATTTATCTAATACCCTTACTGAAAGCAAATTAAACTTTAGTTGCGGTACATATAACATTTTTATATCCTGGTTTATGTACGGACAACGTGCAAAACCTTGACCTTTCGCTTTCAGGTTCCAGCCATTGGCAAGAGATATATGTTGAGAGCTTGTAGACATTTTTATAAATTTTGTCTTATCTCTTGTGATGCAGTGGGATGCGCCACTGTCAACCACCCATAAATTATTCTTCACATCAGAGTTGCTAAACGTGGCTAGTTCAAATGCTTTCTTTGGCTTTTTTACATTCTGGCTTTTTCTCTTTTTGCAGAATCTTGCCAAATGTCTCTGCCTCCACAATTAAAACACTTTTTAATTGTGTATGCCGTTGAAGATAAATTCTCTTCTTCCAGGTGCTGTACTTTGCTAATCTGGTTTCTTTCAAGCTTTGAAGATAATTTCTCTTCTTTCTTATCTTCTCTCAGCTCGTCACGCTCACGCCTTCTTCTGGCTTCTTCTAGTAGCCTGCCTGTAATCTCGGTTAATGAGAGGCTTTCTTTTGGCAATACCTCTAACGAAGTCACATAGTCATCATAGCTTTGATCTAATGAAGATAATATTATGTAGACTTGTTGCAGTTCATTAAATATAAGCTCTTTTTCTTGCAAATCTTGAAAAATGCTCTTCATACAGTTTAAATGAACTAACATATCTCCATTCCTCTGAAGATGCGTTCAAAAGCTTCCGTGTAAGATTTATATGTGCTCCTACACTGTCCCGAACATAAATCTTCCTGAGGTTCTCCCAGCAGTTTGCAGCATTTTCTTCTCCACGAATATGGACAAGCTGCTGATCACAGAGAGTCAGTCCTATGATGCATAAAGCCTGCTCATTCTTCAGTTTAAAGTCTTGTAACTTTTCTTTATCATCATCATTAGCAGGATCCCAGCTACTCACATCTGGTGGGTTTGCTATAATGTCCCACAAACCTTCTCTGCGTAGAAGTAAACTACATTTCATTGACCATGAAACATAGTTTGTTCCATCCAGCCTGGATATCATGGACAGTTGTGACAAATTTACTTGTGCCATTGCTCTTCAGATATTTTGACTATTTTAAACTAATTAAAACAGTTTGTTTTTACAGTAATGTGCAACTCACACCAACTCTCTCTGTTATATCCTGGTTAGTTAGACTATGCTGCTGGGCCCATAACCAATGTTAGGGTTTGGGGATTAACCCCTAGCAGAGTATTGCAGCAGTAGTCAAGCCAGGCAGCCAAAGGAGAGCGGAAGGGCCCCAGAGTATACACACACTGAACTCAAAACACTGTTTGTAGTTTAAATAGTTTTTAATCCAGTTAGAGTTTAAGCATTGTCATTCAGTCCATTAAGTCATTCACAGTATTTCCATCCAGTAAGACTCACTAGTATAGTCCAAGTTAAGAGTCTTGCAATATCTTTATCAGCCGATAAAGATATCTTCTCCTCCTCCGGTTTCACTCTCCAGAGAAACAAACGCTGGATATTCAGTAGAATTACGCAGTAAATCAGCAAACAGTAGCAAACAATAACAGTTCAGTCACAGGCACTCACAGTCAGTAATCACAGTTAGTTGCAGCAGCACACAGTAACAGTTACAGCCAGCAGAACACAGTTACAGACAGCGCAGCTTTCCAGCTTCTAATGCTTCCTTATATAGTAACTTCTAACCGCACCCTTAATCGGCTAATTGCCTGCTGCATTGTGCTTAAAGTGATAAGCACTTAAACCATGATATCTAAGTTTTATATATTTATTCACCCAAACCATATTTGGTATCAATGTTATACCTAACAGTGTTCTTCCTGTTAAAGCACATGAGATGGGCATATCTTATCCTAGGGCGCAGGTGCTCCTACCATATAAGACTTTATTAGTTATAATGACCAGATGACTGCAAGGAATATAAATCCTTCCATCCTCCACTATTTAGTCAGAACTGAAGAAGCTTCTTGGATGTCTTCAAGGGGGAAAAAGTCTAGTTACCTTTAGAAAATACACTAACCGAAGTTTTTGAATAGTCTTCAAGGGCAACCTCTTCTAGAACTCAATGCAATAATCTGTTTCAGAGATGTTTAAGACATGAAAAATTGCAAGCTGAGTCCCATGAATGGGTTCAATCAAGTTGCAAAATGAAATTGTGCAAACACACCCTGCAACGGCTGCCACATGCTATCTCAGAAGGAGGTATGTGTTCCAAAAGACCCCTAAATTATATAAGGGTAAATGTAAAGGTTTCCCCTATCCAGTTGTGTCCAACTATAGGGGTACTGCTCATTTCAGTTTCTTATTCAAGGGAGCCAGCATTGTCCACAGCCTTTTATGTGGTCATGTGGCCAATACACCAGGGTGCATAGAACCCTGTTACCTTCCCACTGAAGTGGCACCTATTTATCACATTTGCATGCTTTTGAATGGCTTGGTGGGCAGGTCAGCCCATTGTATGGCTCTTGAGTCTTGAATATAGACTGTCAGCTTTCCAACTGTCTTTAACCACTAAGCCATCACGCTTCTCTTGTATTGTATACTGAATCAAATGTAATAGTTCAACCTCATTCAGACTAAAGGATGAAAACTCTCCAGTGGAATGCAAAACCTACAATTACTAGATTTTGGTAGGATTGAGCCAAACTATATTCTTTCCCATTCACATTAACACTGCCTCTAAACATTGGAACAGAACTTCACTTGTGCACTCAAAAACAGATATGTACAACCTCATGCCATGGCCTTTCCCTGTGGCTTCATGTATATATTAAAGAAAAGAGGAGACAGACCTCTTGAAAAATAGGGGGTCAAGGATTAGACTGCTCTCCCCCACCAATACTGACTGGAAATGCCCTGAAGGAACAGGGCGCTCAATTGCCAAGCCTCTAACAATGTCCAGAAAGATATCATATTGATAGTATTGAAGTCTGTCAACAAATCAATGATACAGTATCTCATTCAACATCCACCACAGGTCATCTACAAGCAGGACCAAAATTGCCTTGTATATCTATTTTAGCCTGAAACGTAATTAGAAGGAGTCCAGATGATCCAATTTATAGGAGGTCCAGGAGAAGGAGGAGGAGAAAAAAAAGAGCATAACTGAAAAAACAGTTTTTTGTTTCCTGAATCAAAATCATATAAAAAACAAACTGTGTATAGCTAAGATCTAAAGACTGGATACAAATGAATAAAATAGCAAAACTTCTGTACAAAGAAGAAAAAAAACTTTTAATAGAATCTTAAATAAGATTTTTTTTTGTCACCCATAGTTATGAAATGATTCATGGGTATCATTTCATAATTTCATAAATAAGAGAGCTGAAATCTGATGTACTGATGTTACTTCTCTCGAATAATATTTTTAACATTATTAAATATTTTTTGTTTTAAGGGATTCTCCTTAGTAAAATTAGAAAAAATATAACATGAGACATTCTATCTCTCTATGCAGTTATATGTGTAATATTGGCTGTAATTAGATTTTTTATTTCTCACACAAATCTTACCTCAGTACAGTGCATTTTTCAGACACCCTTCACTTTTGTCAATTTTGTTATGCTGCAGCCTGATTCTACAGTTGTTGAAATTCATTCTTTTCTCATTAATCTACACTTTGTACACCATAATGACAAAGTGAAAACAGATTTTTAAAAATGTCTGTAAATATTTTCTTAATGCACTGTTACTAGTAAGGTCTTATCAAACATATGGAAAGGAGGAAGGCTTGAAAAATGTTGAGCTATTCTAATTTTAAGAGTAAAATTATTGAATGGATTTTTCAAAATACTATATATATGCCTTTTCTCATAATCAGGATTTCCCATCAAATGATCTTCTAAGGTTTTACTGCTCTAGCTAATTATCATTTTTACTATGTTACTATTTTAATATAATCTACTTTACTATACTTCACACAGGTGTTTCCACATATGGATTGCAACTTAACTTTTTGTTCACATAATAAAAAAACACCAAAAGAAGAAAATGCATCTCAGTAAAAATTACACCTATAGAGTTTGTTCTACAGGATCAGTAAAGGACACTCATCTCACAATTGTAATAGTTTAAGATATTTGATAACTGCTAGATTAGTTTCCCCTGCTGATTCTTATGTGTATTTATTCAAAATAAGTACCATGCAGGCAAACATTATAAGTATGCACCATTTATAGAGAAAGACAGCATATGTGCAGACACATACATCTAAATTTTACATGAAAAGAAGCATATACATGAATCAAAAGTTACCATGTAACCCCAATAAATTATTTACAAAGAAATACAGTCCTCATCAGAAAAATTATTCCCAACATGCAATCTACTTTTTAATGCAAATAATGAAAGGTCACATATAATTATTATCATGTATCAAATAATGAACAATTATTAAGAAATTCAGTTCATGGTCTATAAATAAAACTACCTCCTTTTCTTATAGTAAAACACTGGTAGTAATGTCAAGTGTTCTTGACATTAGGGAATAGAAAATATGCAGAAAATATATATATATATATTTTCAGATGATTTCCAAGGACAAATAAAAGTAGGAGTGGTAAGTATTTGTTTGCCAGCAGTCAGAATGCCAAAAGTATTTTCTGCCATCTGCCAAACCAACTTTCTAAAAATAAAAATGAATTCTCAGAGAATGCCATTCCAGATCCTAAAACAGACTTCCAGTCAATAAAAAACTCAGTTTACTTGTAAATAAAGTAAATATTAAAATATCACAATACCATTCCAATTACTGATTAGAATAAGAAAAATATTAAGAACAATCAAACATTTTATCATATACTTTTCAAATGTCTTACCGTCCAGGTCACTTGAATTGTGGTAGGAGTAAGCACAACAGGATTATGTAGTCGCACAATTACATCACCAAGCTCTTTTTGGACTTGTCTGTGATCCACACCTTGTGCTGGTGGACTGATATCTGCCAGGTCAAACATATTGGCGTGAATCAATAAGTTATTATCTTACTAAGGAGAGCCAATTAAATCAATTTATTATGATGATTGAAAGCATAATAACCTTCACTTAAATGATCTTACTGAAATTAGTTTATTGTCAAACAATGTAGTAGTGGGATTGGAGTGTGGTCCAGATAGAACACTTCTGATTTATACAGTAGCAGTATTTTTAAAAGATATAAATTTATTTTAATAAATATTGAACATATATTTTTCAAATAGTCCACTGAGGAAACAGCAGCATCACTATAAAAGAATACCTCCAATCCCAACTTCCTGCAGGCAGTCAGCCACATACTATTGTGAACATTTTGTAAGTCACCAAGAGGCCTATAAGGGTCATGAGATGTACACCAGTCCAATTTAACTTCTAAAACAGATAATCCTAGAGTGTGATAAATGCAATCTCAGTCCCATATCAAGACCTGAATCCTTACTGCATAGTATCCAAATATCCAGGTTTTTCTAAGATCTCAGACATTTCTAACCTCTAAATGTAGTGGTACTTTGATATTCACCATTAATTGGTTTCGGGAGGTGCAATGAGTACCAAAAATGATAATTACCAAACATTTTTTCTCATTAGGAATAATGTAGTGAGTCACAGGACAGCTGACATTGACAAGTTCTAGCTTGTGCATGAATATCAAACAAACTATCCATACCGGGACAAAATTTTCACATCAAAATGCATTGAGTATCAAATTTGTTGAGTGTAAAGCAGTTGAGTACCAAGGTATAATTGTATAACAATATGATCTCAAATAATTATATGCAAATATGGGTCTCTAGGTATTTGTTAACTTCTATAATTGATTAGTTACTCTTCAGTTATGGAAACTGAACTTGTACACACATATGATGCAACCATTGTATGAAGTCCTTGTGTTCCTGTAACTATATTCTGCACAAATATAGTATAAATATTTTACCCAAACATTATGGATAGTAGTGCTATTCAGGTAGTAGCTATAGGGTTTCAGTAGTTACAATAAAATATATTTCAACTTAGATAGGCTGATATGAACATATATATATATCAGGCAAGAAGAAAATATTTAAAAATTAATAGAAATTTTTGAACTGGGTAGGCAGATTTAAATTCCTAAAAATTGCAAATAAGGAATATTCCTTTCAGGAGGATATTGATAAAAGTATTATCTATCAGTATAAATGCTTTTCCATATGATATTGTGTTTGGGTTACTTGTGTCACCAAGTCATATGGGTCATCATATGGAGCCACAGTCAACTGTGTTTTGGCTTATATTTCACTTCTTTAAAAATAATGTATTTAATTCGATTAGTTTCAAAGGGCTGCATCACACTGACAATGCTTTGAGCAAAGCAATGCTTTAAAGCTGCTTTAGAAAGCAACGAAGTTCTCCATTTTTATGAAGAGTAAAGTGAAACTTCATGATATTATGGCTGTTTCTTTTGTAAGAAGAGATTTCTTTGCAAATATCATCCTAATTTTTTCCCACCTGTATATTCCTTCCTTTTCAAGTTTTATTTTTTGGTCATTCAGTGATCCTAAATGTATATTTACATGCTACTGTGTACACATATTAATATACACTCCAGGGATATACATTCACATGTAATATTTCTACATTTGCATATGCATTGCATATTATAATTAACTTCAAATAGGCTGCCTGAGAAATAAATTCAAGTTACCTTGGGTTCGGACAGGATCTGACATGGTGCTGGGATCACTCAACCCTTGTGAATTGATAGCTCTCACCATAAACAGGTAGATGGTATTTGGACGGAGTCCTCTCACAGTGTAAGGAATTGTTCTAACATGATTAGCCACTGTTTGCCAGCTATTGCTCACCAACTGGCTGAAATGAAAATGAATTGGAATACTATAGCTAAAATCACATACCTTAAAACAATGGTCAAGGAAATGTTTCTATTTGCTGTTAAAGACAAATAAAGACATCATAAAATGTGCTAGCAAGACCAACTGAAACTATGATAGATTCTAAATTAATTAGAAGCACAAAACTCCTAACATGTGATTGATTATGTAGCATCACATTATTGTCAACTCTTAGTGACCATATAGATTGATTGCTTAATGATGACCTCTCCCTAATCTGGTTCTTCAATCAAAGGAAAGTCCATCTTGGTAGATCTTATCAGGTAACACAAGAAGGTTAGGTAAACAGGAGATAGCTCTCTCTATATTCAGTCCACATCATCAATAAATAAATTTAAAAGAATAAAAAAAGATAAGTGACTATTGAGGTATCAGCCCTATATTTAGTTCCAACACTAGATTTTGTTGATACTGGCAAAGAATGCTGAAAAATGTTTACGTTTCTTCTTCATCCATTATCAACATGTTGGTAAAAACATTTTAAAGATTTTTATAAATTTTAGTCATAAACTCATCTGAAAAGTTTAAATCAAATGTTTGAAACATTTTAAAACCATGTAGAACAAAATACAATTTAATTACATTAAAAGCACCCATGTTTTTTAAATTTCTGACATTAGCTAAAACTTTGGAATGAATTTTGTTCAAAAATGCAAAGGATCATAACAGTAATATGTTTTAACCTACCTAAAAGCCTCAATGATATATGCACTTGTTGGTAAGTTCCCAGGTGTGCCTGGCTGCCAAGACAAGGTGACACTGTTCTTAGTGACATCAGTGACCTGAGGTTTGGATGGTGCTCCAGGAAGATCATTTAAATCATAATTTTTGCTAACTGCTGCTCCTCCAAATTCTACAGAATGCAAATTGGTTTTTACATGTTGTTTACTAAAGGACAATTTAAATTATTTGAAATAATTTTGTAGTTATATAAATGCTTTAAACAGATGCACAACATATTAAAAGTAAGTACTTTTGAGATATAACGTATCTTATCATTTCATTATCATTCAACTATAGTAACAAGTGAAGCAAGAGAAGAAGAAAAAGGTATTCCAACTATTTCCATTTATAGTAACATTTTTCTCCTACAATGAAAGATTGAGCTAAACTGGGGTGGAAAACATGTTTAAAACAATACTTTTTCCTCCTATGTGTGTCTGAGGATATCAGGATTAAAACAGCACTCAGATGGGACTAACTATTTTGATCCATCTTTTTCCTGTTCTTTCGGTAGATCTTAAAGAGGAAACCATCAACTATTCATAATAGGAAGATGGAACTGATTAGAGCAGGGTGGGCAAACTTTTGGCTCCGATTGACTTTTAAAATTTGACGGACGAGCCGGGTCAGCACAAGATACAATACATATAAAAACTGCATTTGTTAACAGTTCCCTTTTCAAAGCGAGGGGAGTAAAGAGTTTTGGTTTTTTTATGGAAGAGACGCCTGCCGTACTCACGGTAGGAAAAATAACTATTTTTTTCTCCGAGACACCCTCCAAAACTCAAGTTTGGCGTCATAGTTAAATTTGCACAACATAGATAGATAGATAGATAAAGTGGCCGCGGTTACATACGGACCAATCTTCGGCGGGCCGCATAAAAAGACCAACGGGCCGGATGTGGCCCGCGGGCCATAGTTTGCCCACCCCTGGATTAGAGGGTAGACTTTATATGTTCTACTGAACATAAAGCATTTTGCCCTTAAACCATCTCCCTTCAAACTTCCCCAAATGAAAAAATATGGATGCATCAGCTTATACTGCAAAATGATTTTACATGTGTGTGATGATGTGAAATAAATTCAGTGACTTATGCATTTGCATTAGATATTGTGATATTAGTATATAACTGCATCTTTGGGAGTGATGACATAATCCCACATATATTGCTATATTGATGTCACTTTGGTCTGTTATGAACACCATTGTCTCAGGACTTAATATTTCCTTCTGTGCATATAGTTTTTAGGAGGGACAAATATGAAGTCTCTCAATATACTGAAGGGTCGCAATGGCTATTATAGACAGTGCTTTTAGCATGCTGACCTGTCTATGGAGTTCTGAATTAACTTTTGCTGATACAATGGCTTCTACCACTGGGTCTTGAAGCTAGAAAGCTAGAGGGGGAGTAGAAAATGGGAAAGATTCATTATATGTGTAGAAGGCTTGTGCAGTGTTAAATTTTGCACTTAATAAAAAACTTTAATAAGAATCAATGATAATGTATTGAATGTCCTGATTTCGTTCTAGTACATTTTTGTTTTTGTTTTCTGTATTATGTTGGTGTAACTTACCTGTAACATCCAACACAGCACTCCAAGATGTTTCCCCACTTGAACTTGTGGCAACACACGTGTATGTTCCCATGTCAGATATCTAAAGACATGGAAATAAGAAATACCAATCCTTTACTTATAATATTCATTTAATCTTTTTAATATTTTTGAGGTGAACTAAGAGGGTGGCATGATTCAGAATTATTATAAAGTGGAATACAATATTTTACAAAAAATAATTGGGTATTTCATTTAGTAAATTGAAATAATTCTTAAATTTTATTTGACATATTTTCAAAGTTCCATCCCACATAACTACCATCACTAACTTAAAGTTACAATTTTAAAGGGGATAATAATATTATACTTTTTTGAAATAAAATATAATTAAGAAAGAGAACAATAAAAGTGTACACATCTACATCTGCTTTCTAATTGTTGGGAAACCATGACTATTCAAGTACATTGTTAATCTAGGACATATAACACACACATTCATTTCCTTTAACTGTGTGAGAGAAAACTGTTTATTCAAATAATTGTATTTCTGAATTATATAATTGCTTTTGTACATAATTATGTAATCAAATATGTAGGCCACCTCAGCTGAAGTTGCAACTGGGGGCATACGGTATAGCATATTCCTCAGGATATAAATTATAAACTGTATAACAACTCAGAGAATACCAATTAAACAGAATATGTATGTATATATCTATGTATCCTAAACAGGAGATAGATAGATAGATAATAGATAGATAGATAGATAGATAGATAGATAGATAGATAGATAGATAGATAGATAGATAGATAGATAGATAAGACAGACAGACAATCTTCCACTACAATAATATAAATTTGGTAAAATTATCACCCCTATAAGATTGAATTTAATTGTATTATCTTCATACAAAAATTGTATTCAATTGTTGAACAGACAAGATAAACAATGGATTTATCATTTTTTCATTGGCTGGTCCAAGCATGGTAACAGTTTCTGCTAGTCAAAGAAATCAGTCCTTAGAAATAGTTCACCTTTCAAGTACATTCTAGTCTGTTCCTGTTCTACTTTGAATAAGTCATTTATAATTCTATCATTAATCCATATATTAATTATCAGTGTTAATACTGTTTGCTTCACCTATTTGCAAAGTTTAACATCTTATACTTATTCCTTCAAAATCAAAAGTGGTAAGTAACAGCATTACTCTAACAAGGAAACTATTTGGCTTCTCTCTGAAGGCTTTTCGTTCTATAGTAATGTGGCGCTAATACTGCACAACTTGCCATAGGTATATGTATATGAAGAAGAAGAGATGAAACAATGCTGGGTTTATGTTTAGGTGCTGTTATGTTGTTTAGTTGCTGCTTCTCAGTTGCTTGATTCACTTTTTATCACTTTTTATCACTTTAGTAATCCTATATTACTAAAGAGTTCAAGGAAATGTTTTGTTGAAATGTTATATTTAAATATGTATTTATATTTGAATAGCATAAATTTATTGTAAATATTATATTTAAATGTTAAGAAATCTTTTACTTAAAGTTCATATTTAAATATTTGTGCTATCTTTATGATGGAAAATTATAATTTAAAAATCTGTATTTTCATCAACTTACTACATTTGAGGTTAGTCTTGAATTACAAAACAGAAAAGAAAAAGTAATGCTATATAAAATAGTGTAGGTAGAACAATAAAAGCAAGAAATATAACTCAAGCTAATTTATACCATTTCATAGTTCTCTATATACCATTTCATTTCATAGTTCTGTATCATTGCTCCTACTGTGTTCATATATTGATTCATATTTGCTGCATGTAGTTCTTCATGGCTCTCTTCTTTCAAATATTTGTCTTATGATTCAGTTTTTTGTCTTTCTGAGCTATAAATTTAAGTTCCTTTTCGTATATTGTCACTCTCTTTTCTATTCGGTCCACTTTTATTGATCATCCACCCATTATTGATCCTATCTCTACTTGTTTTATTATATATACTTAAATTCCCTCTTCTCATTTACCTTTATATTTCTTCTGCAATACTCATTTTTGTAGTAACAAAGTGGACAGACTCAAACTAATAAACAGCCATTTTTATTTCTTTTGATATTCAATCTCTATAGCAGACAAATTTAACACATTTATCAGCTGATCACATTTTAATTTCCCCCATTTATTTACTTAATAATTATTTTAAAGTACACAAATTAGTCTACTTGCTTTAATATTTCATAATTTATAAGTATGTAATTAATTGTTCATAACATTTCCCCTATCAGGTCTTGATTAATTAATTTTCAGATTTATATGATCCATTAAATCATATCATTAATTTAATATTTGGTAGGAATAAGCTCTCTATAAACAACACAAAATATGATCTAATTCTCAAATAAGCATACTCTGAAGTCTCCAGGTCCACATGTATTTAGTATCACCAGAAACTGTCCTAACATATTTTTAATGTATTAAAAACACAAAGGAATCATCACATATTCCTGGATTACTCTTGGCTCAATGATGAATTATTTGATAAGCAGTCTCTTTATTTTCATGCATGATATGCATCTATATTACAAAATTCTTACTTTATTTAGCAATCAACTTTAATTCCACATACAAGCAAGAATTTCATGATTCACGTGTTTTTATCTTGTCACATTCTTTCTCTCTCTGAGGACAGCATAAATTGCACTACCAAATTTTGCTGATTGTCATCTTGTATATATGTCCAGCTAAAGTTCTGTTGAACACTTTTCTAGGTACATTTAACAAACCTATCCCCTGGTAGTTATGAATTAATTTTATTTTTTTAAGCAAGGATATAAAAATGATAGCCTTATAGTTTCAAAAATGAAACTGAATAATTCAAATTGTCAACTGTAGAAGTACAAAGCATAAAAAGCTGATTAAAATGAGGCTATTGCCACAGAGACACTACTATGGAATCCTCAAGGTTGGAATGAACAAAACCAGCAAGCATTATATACTATAGGTCTATTAATAAGGGTAAAATAGGTACACATAACAAATGAAAAGGACGGGGAGCTGTCCTGGAATTTATAAAGAATAAGATTGACTAATAAGCTCTTATTTCAAATGAAACTACATCACATGAAACTTGGAAAAGACAAAGACGTTCAATAATGTTTAAATGCTGACTTGGAAAACTGCATGGGATTATGGGCAAAGGATAAACATATGGCAGCTTTATTTTATGTAGCCTACCTGAATCACATTGTCCAGTTAAAAAAGCTTAGAAATAAGGGGGGCAGAATTAATGTTAGAATTTGTTAAAGGAAGGCTTGTAGATGAGTTTCAATGCAGAAAGAAAGCCTTGGAGAAAATAATGATCAAAGTGAAGAGACAGTATTAAAGTCTAGAAATACTAGACCTGGATGAGACTTCAACTGAAGACTCTATGAAAAACTTTCTTGATATTTCCTCATGCGCTTCTTGGTGATACATTAGATATTGCACCAAGCTGTTTTGCTTGTCATTTCCAGTAAAATAGTTAGATAAGGTAAAGCAAAGAAGCCCATCTTTTTTTTGTGTGTGTGTGTGTGTGTGTGTGTGTGTGTGTGGTGTCAGTTTTTATTTGTGGTGATGAGGCAGAGTTTCACTTTTCTATGACAAAGTGCTACCTTAGATTTCTCAGAGGCAAGGCAGTATAGCAAAATGGTACTGCTTTGCCAAGTTCTAACAGATACCAGAGTATACAGAAAATAAACTAGAAATCAGAATTAGAAATAACTTTAAATAGGCAGAAAAACACATCTTCCATATGGAAAGGAGAGTAATTCAGAAGAAATTCATAATGTGATAAGATAAAGGTTAGCACCAGTGAGCAAAAATAAAACAATTGAATGCAATTTTTAAGGTTACCAAATGCTACTGAAAGGCTTGTCAGACATATTCTTTAAATAAGTGATATTACATGACAAATGAACAATTTATCCTTCTAGAGAAGAGAAAGAATAGAATAGGTTTAGTTTGATAAAATTCAGAAAGTAAAATGGAGATTATCAACATATATTGCTCTAAATTTAAAAAGGTATTTTTTGTCACTGTGCTGGTTAACAGAGTAAGATAATATGATTCTACTTAAAGATGCAGCAAATGTCTGTATCAAAATTTGTTGCCGGGACCTATAAAAATAAATAGGATGCTGAATGCATATAATAAAAGAAAAATGCATTCAAATTTGGCGTCACATTTAAAGCACCAATATTCCAAAAGCATTTTAGAATTACAAAAGCAACAATTAATAAAAATATTCTGAAACAAAGCTGGGCATATTCAAAAGCTGGTCTTTGAGCTACATGGAACAACATACATGGAGTTTTCTTTTAAATAAACTTTCTTATTAGCTGCTTTGGAAACTGTCCCAAATTGTCTTGTCATGTATATGACTGCACAGCCATTTTCCTTCACTTTTTTTCCAACATTTAATGGATTATTTTGAAGTTGTGAAAGATGAGGCATTTAAGAAAGTTATAGCTTGACAAATAATTGTAATTGGTGCAAACTGTCAATTATAATATAGGGTAATCATAGGAAATTTACAGGAAGAACTTCAATCATAGGAAAAAAAATACATGGAATACAGCTTCAGGGAAAAAAAGCAGCATAGCACATTAAAATATAGCTTAAAGTAAAAATACAGCCTTAACAGAAATAACAGATGTTGATTGTTTCAGGTCAATCATAAAAATATTGCAATAATGTTGCATAACTAATGTGCTAATCTGATATTTTTTAAAAGTAAAATTCCATATGAGCTTTGGTTTTTAATAAAAATAATTTTAAAATATATAGCAATATATTAAGATGCAGAGTACACAGGTGTAGTCAAAGAACTGAATAAAATGTGCCATACTAGACAATACAACTATGGAAGAATACTAGTTGATTGTAGTAAGCAAACTAGGGTGGATAAAAATCAATGGTTTAAAAAAAAAATCAGATATTTTTATATAAATAGGATTTTTTGATTTAAAGTGGAGTTTTTTATTTTTATCAAATTGATTTTAATAAAATGCTTTTGAAGTAAAAATATATCTAAATATAGTTTTCTATTTAAAATACATTAATAATTTAGTTTATTCAGCATGAAATGGAGCTTGCTTAGGTAGCATGAGGTTGTATATTCTGCAATATTTACAGTTTTGGTAAACTAATTCAATGAATCCAAGCTCTGCAAGCTGAGATAACATGCCCTGCATTGGTGCATTTCACAATTTCACAGTAACCATGAGAAAAATCATATTCCTTTATCCCATTGTTTTTCAAATCTATGTATACTACAAACTCTATAGTTATTTGAAGAGAAATGCATCTTTACCACCAGGCTCTAAGTGTGAGGAGGAAGGGCAACCACTAAAAATGAAAGGGAAATCTTCTAAGCAGCTTATAAATATAATATTAAAGAGCTCTTGTCATTTCAGATCCATCATGGCAGCGCCTGTTAGACGGCATCCACTTACCTGCTGCCTGCCACATCCCTTATCTTGTAATGTCACTGCCACATCACCAGCCATCCCATTAAAGTGAATGGGACTGTCGGTGAGTCAACAGCAGGTCAGAGGAGGAGCCACTGCAGGACACAGATGACAGTTGCTCTCTAAAAATTATGATTTAAATCAAGTTGATTTAAATCAAAACCACCCTTAAGCAAACAAAGAAAGGACTACAACATATTGATTAAAATATAGATTAAATTTTGATTTTGAAGAATTTTGAAAAATTTAACTGAAATCTATAATAACGGAAGCAGAAATATAATAATTTGCTCAGCAAACAGAAGAAACATCACTAAGATAAAAGATACATAGAATACAGAGTAATCTGATAAAAAGGTATTCAACTTAAGCACTCAGTTAGAATAAGAAAAGAGAAACCTCCTGTGCATTTTCTCATAAAATCATTAATAGTAAATTATTGAACGAGAGAAATTGTGTAGGGAAGCCAAAAAACTGGAAATTGGCAGCAGCAGCAGAAATAAAATCCGTGTATCATAAGCAGATATGGAAACACACTTTTCTTTAACTTAATGGAGAAATATATGTGAATATTTAAAGAAAAATATAATACAGATGGCATTATGTTCTGCAAACAATTGTGCCTGTTTTAATGAGTCACAAATAGGCATGTACGTTCATACGTATTGTGGAAAATCTCTTTTAAATCAAATCTAAAGTTCAGCCTATTCTATTTTATATGTCCATCTGGGTGTGTATATGTGCCTGGGTAAACATATGGATTTATAGAAAACAGATATCAAAATATGAATGCAAAATTTTAAAAGAAACACTGAAGAACTAAAACCGTCAGCAGGAGCATTTTTGCACATTTATTTATTTGTTTATTTATTTGAGACATACAGTGTCTTTTCAGTCTTGCAAGCATTCAACAACCCAAAATAATAATAAATGAAACTAGTATTTATATACAAATCGTTGGGATGCTTATTCTAGTTTGTGCAGGTAATTTGGTAACGTGTTTTGAATAAATCGAATTTAATGAAAATATTAAAGATTTGGAAATTAAGGGATGGAAAACAATAAACTTCCTTGAATCAATTCACATGTATTCTGGGAAGGAAAACTATAAAAATGTATCATTCATGTGTTAGTAGTGTATGAGTTAAAATGTTATCATGTGCAGCAACTGAAGAAAATAAATACAAGGATTACTACTTTGTAGCCAAGCAACAGTATTCTTTCTTCCAAACCTACAAGTGGGATTCATCATATGTTGAGGTAATTACTGATATGTTTTATTATTTATTATTGCTTATCAGTAAACTTGTCTCCTTTCAATTTTCTCACATGTTCCATACCTATTACTTAATTTATAATTATACGTTACTGCTCACAAACTTTCTTTTTATTGTATAATATATTGTTTGTAACAGTTTAATCAATGCCACTCTTGAGTTTTTATAATTAATTAATATATTTTCATAAAATTTATAGGCTGCCCATTTTACTTCAAGGTGAGGGTAATGTTATTTTATTTAGAACAAAGATAAGCAGTATAAAGAGCTGCAGTGGTTAGAATGCAGGCTAGTTCTGCTGACTGCTAGCTGACTGTAATTTGGCACTTTGAATCTCACCAGGCTCAAGGTTGACTCAACCTTCCATCTTTCTGAGGTGAGTAAAATGAGGACCCAAATTGTTGGGGGCAATATGCTAACTCTGTTAAACTGCTTAGAAAGGGCTGTAAAGCACTGTGAAATGGTATATAAGTCTAAATGCTATTGCTATTTGGAAATAGTTATATGTAGTCTGAATTAAAGAAAGAGTGCAATTTTCCTTCTATAGTTGTGACACAAATTTCTGTTGCATGATCATGGGTATTTCATACCCAAAACACTTCAAATGCATTTACTTGAATGGCAGTTTTGCATATCCTAATAACATTGTTTTGATTCCAGTTTCCTAAATGAATAGGAATTGAAAACCTTTACATAGTACACCACCCAGCTTTCTGACAGTGTAAATGCATGGCTATTTACAGTATATACAATTGTTTAGAGACAAAATGAGGACACATTGAATATGGCAGGTGCAAAGCTGGAACACCATTGGTAAACTTTGTAATGTCTTCTTTGACAAATGATAGCTTCCAACAAGAGAAAAAAACAGCATCAAAAATTTCCTGTGGCCAACTAATAATATTTCTATTCTTACTATTGATTAATTACATTTATTGAGTCTTTAACTTTTTAATTTATTGAGTCTTTAACTCTGCTTTTTGATTTTTAGGTATATTCAACTTGGAGGCTTTAAAAGTCTCTCAAAAATATTCATCTTTCTTTGCTGTAAGTACTTTACAGTTCATTTGGAGAGAGAGATATTTCAAATTGTTATCTTGATGAAAAATCCATTTACTTTTCACCTGAATTCTTCAGTGGTTATGGGACAAAATATATTTGAGCTTTTAGTTGAATGCATTTTCCTTCCACCAATGTAATACTTCCAATACCACTGGCTATTACAGTTTATTAACACATAGACATCCATTTATTTAATGGTTTGCAATGTGTTCTTTTCTGCAAATGCTTTGCTCTTTTTAATCTCAAAATGTTTCTTTCCTTTTGTTAAAGATGTGCCCAAAGAGTTCAATTTTTGTTTCACATTGTCCAAATTTTGCTCCATAATATTGCAGATTCAAGATCTTTTGGATAGTTTAGAAAATCATTTTTGTGATAAAGTTGGACAACTTTGTCAAGTCTTCTATGCAGATCACTGTTGTATAAACAACACTTATTTTCATCATACTGGATTTGTGGATAACCATTCCAGTGTCAGCTATATTTTTTGTCAAATCATCTGTGTTAAACTGTAGTTCTTGTCTGGTAGTATAAACAAAATTTGAGCAGTTCCAGTGGAGATTTTTCTTACTCTTTTAACTATTGCCTTGATTTCAACATATCCAGCAACCC